>NC_052169.1:23901280-24005133 GCF_902713615.1 Scyliorhinus canicula | reverse complement strand
GGTGTCACTGACTGACCGTCCCCAGCCCGGTGTCACACTGACTGACCGTCCCAACCCGGTGTCACACTGACCGTCCCCAGCCCGGTGTCACACTGACTGACCGTCCCCAGCCCGGTGTCACACTGACCCGTCCCCAGCCCGGTGTCACACTGAACGTCCCCAGCCCGGTGTCACACTGACTACCGTCCCCAGCCCGGTGTCACACTGACCTGACCGTACCCCAGCCCGGTGTCACACTGACTGACCGTCCCCAGCCCGTGTCACACTGACTGACCGTCCCCAGCCCGGTGTCACACTGACTGACCGTCCCCCAGCCCGGTGTCAACTGACATGACCGCCCCAGCCCGGTGTCACTGACTGACCGTCCCCAGCCCGGTGTCACACTGACTGACCGTCCCCAGCCCGGTGTCACACTGACTGACCGTCCCAGCCCGGTGTCACACTGACCGTCCCCAGCCCGGTGTCACACTGACTGACCGTCCCCAGCCCGGTGTCACACTGACTGCCCGGTGTACACTGACCGTCCCCAGCCGGTGTCACACTGACCGTCCCCAGCCCGGTGTCACACTGACTGACCGTCCCCAGCCCGGGTGTCACACTGACTGACCGTCCCCAGCCCGTGTCACACTGACTGACCCGTCCCCCAGCCCGGTGTCACACTGACTGACCGTCCCCAGCCCGGTGTCACACTGACTGACCGTCCCCAGCCCGGTGTCACTGACTGACCGTCCCCAGCCCGGTGTCACACTGACTGACCGTCCCCAGCCCGGTGTCACCACTGACCGGCCCCAGCCCGGTGTCACACTGACTGACCGTCCCCAGCCCGGGGTCACACTGACTACCGTCCCTCAGCCCGGGTCACACTGACTGACCGTCCCCAGCCCGGTGTCACACTGACCTGACCGTTCCAAGCCCGGTGTCACACTGACTGACCGTCCCCAGCCCGGTGTCACACTGACCGTCCCCAGCCCGGTGTCACACTAGACCGTTCCCCAGCCGGTGTCCACACTGACTGACCGTCCCCAGCCCGGTGTCACACTGACTGACCATCCCAGCCGGTGTCACACTGACTGACCGTCCCCAGCCCGGTGTCACACTGACCGTCCCCAGCCCGGTGTCACACTGACTGACCTTCCCCAGCCCGGTGTCACACTGACTGACCGTCCCAAGCCCGATGACACACTGACTGACCGTCCCCAGCCCGGTGTCACACTGACCGTCCCCAGCCCGGTGTCACACTGACTGACCGTCCCCAGCCCGGTGTCACACTGACTGACCGTCCCCAGCCCGGTGTCACACTGACCGTCCCAGCCCGGTGTCACACTGACCGTCCCCAGCCCGGTGTCACACTGACCGTCCCCAGCCCGGTGTCACACTGACCGTCCCCAGCCCGGTGTCACACTGACTGACCGTCCCCAGCCCGGTGTCACACTGACTGACCGTCCCCAGCCCGGTGTCACATTGACCGTCCCCAGCCCGGTGTCACACTGACCGTCCCCAGCCCGGGTCACACTGACTGAGTCCCCAGCCCGGTGTCACACTGACTGACCGTCCCCAGCCCGGTGTCACACTGACTGACCGTCCCCAGCCGGTGTCACACTGACCGTCCCCAGCCCGGTGTCACACTGACTGACCGTCCCAGCCCGGTGTCACACTGACTGACCGTCCCCAGCCCGGTGTCACACTGACTGACCGTCCCCCAGCCCGGTGTCACACTGACTGACCGGTCCCCAGCCCGGTGTCACACTGACTGACCGTCCCCAGCCCGGTGTCACACTGACTGACCGTCCCAGCCCGGTGTCACACTGACTGACCGTCCCCAGCCCGGTGTCACACTGACTGACCGTTCCCAGCCCGGTGTCACACTGACTGACCGTCCCCAGCCCGGTGTCACACTGACTGACCGTCCCCAGCCGTGTCACACTGACCTGACCGTCCCCCAGCCCGGTGTCACACTGACTGACCGTCCCAGCCCGGTGTCACACTGACTGACCGTCCCCAGCCCGGTGTCACACTGACTGACCGTCCCCAGCCCGGTGTCACACTGACTGACCGCCCCAGCCCGGTGTCACACTGACTGACCGTCCCCAGCCGGTGTCACACTGACTGACCGTCCCCAGCCCGGTGTCACACTGACCGTCCCCAGCCCGGTGTCACACTGACTGACCGTCCCCAGCCCGGTGTCACACTGACTGACCGTCCCCAGCCCGGTGTCACACTGACCGTCCCCAGCCCGGTGTCACACTGACTGACCGTCCCCAGCCCGGTGTCACACTGACTGACCGTCCCCAGCCCGGTGTCACAGCTGAACTGACCGTCCCCAGCCCGGTGTCACACTGACTGACCGTCCCACCCGGTGTCACACTGACTGACCGTCCCCAGCCCGGTGTCACACCTGACCGTCCCCAGCCCGGTGTCACACTGACTGACCGTCCCCAGCCCGGTGTCACACTGACTGACCGTCCCCAGCCCGGTGTCACACTGACCGTCCCCAGCCCGGTGTCACACTGACTGACCGTCCCCAGCCCGGTGTCACACTGACTGACCGTCCCAGCCCGGTGTCACACTGACTGACCGTCCCCAGCCCGGTGTCACACTGACTGACCGTCCCCAGCCCGGTTCACACTGACCGTTCCCAGCCCGGTGTCACACTGACTGACCGTCCCCAGCCCCGGTGTCACACTGACTGACCGTCCCCAGCCCGGTGTCACACTGACCGTCCCCAGCCCGGTGTCACACTGACTGACCGTCCCCAACCACCTGTCACACTGACCGTCTCCAGCCCGGTGTCACACTGACTGACCGTCCCCAACCTCGTGTCACACTGACCATCCCCAGCCTAGTGTCAAACTGACTGACCGTTCCCATCCCAATTTGGAAGAAAATAGTTGATAGGCAGCATGGTTTTGTGCAAGGAAGGTCATGTCTTACAAACCTAATAGAATTCTTTGAGGAAGTGACAAAGTTAATTGATGAGGGAAGGGCTGTAGATGTCATATACATGGACTTCAGTAAAGCATTTTATAAAGTTTCCCATGGCAGGTTGATGGAAAAAGTGAAGTTGTATGGGGTTCAGTGTGTACTAGCTAGATGGATAAAGAACTGGCTGGGCAACAGGAGACAGAGAGTAGTTGTGGAAGGGAGTGTCTCAAAATGGAGAAGGTGACTAGTGGTGTTCCACAGGGATCCGTGCTCGGACCACTGTTGTTTGTGATGTACATAAATGATCTGGACGAAGGTATAAATGGTCTGATGAGCAAGTTTGCAGATGATACTAAGATTGGTGGAGTTGCAGATAGCGAGGAGGACTGTCAGAGAATACAGCAAAATATAGATAGATTGGAGAGTTGGGCAGAGAAATGGCAGTTGGAGTTCAATCCAGGCAAATGCGAGGTGATGCATTTTGGAAGATCTAACTCAAGAGCAGACTATATGGTCAATGGAAGAGTCCTGGGGAAAATTGATGTACAGAGAGATCTGGGAGTTCTGGTCGCCTCATTTTAGGAATGATGTGGAAGCTTTGTAAAAGGTGCAAAGATAATTTACCAGGATGTTGCCTGGAATGGAGAGTAGGTCTTACGAGGAAAGGTTGAGGGTACTAGGCCTTTCTCATTCGAACGGAGAAGGATGAGGGGCGACTTGATAGAGGTTTATAAGATGATCAGAGGAATAGATAGAGTAGACAGTCAAAGACTTTTTCCCCGGGTGGAACAAACCATTACAAGGGGACATCAATTTAAGATAAATGGTGGAAGATATAGAGGGGATGTCAGAGGTAGGTACTTTACCCAGAGAGTAGTGGGGGCATGGAATGCACTGCCTGTGGAAGTAGTTGAGTCGGAAACGTTAGGGACCTTCAAGCGGCTATTGGATAGGTACATGGATTAGGGTAGAATAATGGAGTGTAGATTAATTTCTTCTTAAGGGCAGCGGGAAGTGCACCCAACTCCAGCTCCTCGAGAGCCGCGTTAGGGACCTGGAGCTGGATGAACTTCGGATCATTCGGGACGCGGAGGAGGTTATTGAGAGGAGTTATAGGGAGGTAGTCATACCTCAGGTAAAAGAAGAAGGTAGATTCGTTACCGGAGAGAGGGAACCGGCAGGCAGTGCAGGGATCCCCTGTGGTCGTTCCCCTCTATAACAAGTATACCGTTTTGGATACTGTTGCGGGGGACGACTTACCAGGGGTAAGCAATAGGGCACAGGTCTCTGGCACAGAGTCTGTCCCTGTTGCTCAGAAGGGAAGGGAGAAGAGGAACAGAGCACTTGTCATTGGGGACTCCATAGTTAGAGGAACAGACAGGAGGTTCTGTGGGAACGAAAGAGACTCACGGTTGATGTGTTGCCTCCCAGGTGCCAGGGTTCGTGATGTCTCTGATCGTGTTTTTGGGATCCTTAAGGGGGAGAGGGAGCAGCCCCAAGTCGTGGTCCACATAGGTACCAACGACATAGGTAGGAAGAGAGATGGGGATTTGAGACAGAAATTCAGGGAGCTAGGGTGGAAGCTGAGAGCTAGAACAAACAGAGTTGTTATCTCTGGGTTGTTACCCGTGCCACGTGCTAGCGAAGTGAGAAATAAGGAGAGAGAGGAGTTGAACACGTGGCTACAGGGATGGTGCAGGAGGGAGGGTTTTGGTTTCCTGGATAATTGGGGCTCATTCTGGGGTAGGTGGGACCTCTACAAACAGGATGGTCTTCACCTGAACCAGAGGGGTACCAATATCCTGGGAGGGAGATTTGCTAGTGCTCTTTGGGGGGGTTTAAACTAATTCAGCAAGGGGATGGGAACCTAAATTGTAGTCCCAGTGTACAGGATGTTGAGAGTAGTGAGGTTAGGGATAGGGTTAAAAGTTCGAAAGAGGGCACCGGCAAGCAGGACGCTGGTTTGAAGTGTGTCTACTTCAACGCCAGGAGCATCCGGAATAAGGTGGGTGAGCTTGCAGCATGGGTTGGTACCTGGGATCTCGATGTTGTGGCGATTTCGGAGACATGGGTAGAGCAGGGACAGGAATGGTTGCTGCAGGTTCCAGGATTTAGATGTTTCTGTAAGAACAGAGAAGATGGTAAAAGAGGTGGGGGGTGTGGCATTGTTAATCAAAGAAAGTATTACGGCGGTAGAAAGGACGTTTGAGGACTCGTCTACTGAGGTAGTATGGGCCGAGGTTAGGAACAGGAGAGGAGAGGTCACCCTGTTGGGAGTTGTCTATAGACCTCCGAATAGTTCCAGAGATGTAGAGGAAAGGACTGCAAAGATGATTCTCAACAGGAGCGAGAGTAACAGGGTGGTTGTTATGGGGGACTTTAACTTTCCAAATAGTGTTAGATTTAGATGTAGGTGAGCACTTTGGTGATAGTGATCACAACTCGGTTATGTTTACTTTAGCAATGGGCAGGGATAGGTATATACCGCAAGGCAAGAATTATAGCTGGGGGAAAGGCAATTATGATGATATTCGGCAAGATTTAGGATGTATAGGATGGGGAAGGAAACTGCAGGGGATGGGTACAATCGAAATGTGGAGCTTTTTCAAGGAACAGCTACTGCGTGTCCTTGATAAGTATGTACCTGTCAGGCAGGGAGGAAGTTGTCGAGCAAGGGAACCGTGGTTTACTAAGGAAGTTGAAGCACTTGTCAAGAGGAAGAAGAAGGCTTATGTTAGGATGAGACATGAAGGTTCAGTTAGGGCACTTGAGAGTTACAAGTTAGCCAGGAAGGACCTAAAGGGAGAGTTAAGAAGAGCGAGGAGAGGACACGAAAAGTCGTTGGCGGATAGGATCAAGGAAAACCCTAAGGCTTTCTATCGGTATATCAGGAACAAAAGGATGCCTAGAGTAAGATTAGGGCCAATCAAGGATAGTTGTGGAAAGTTGTGTGTGGAATCAGAGGAGATAGGGGAAGCGTTGAATGGATATTTTTCGTCAGTGTTTACACTGGAGAAAGACAATGTTGTCGAGGAGAACACTCAGGTTCAGTCGACCAGGCTAGATGGAATTGAGGTTCAAAAGGACGAGGTGTTAGCAATTTTGGAAAGTGTAAAAATAGATAAGTCCCCTGGGCCAGATGGGATTTATCCTAGGATTCTCTGGGAAGCCAGGGAGGAGATTGCAGAGCCTTTGTCCTTGATCTTTATGTCGTCTTTGTTGACAGGAATAGTGCCGGAAGACTGGAGAATAGGAAATGTTGTCCCCTTGTTCAAGAAGGGGAGTAGAGACAACCCTGGTAATTATAGACCTGTGAGCATTACTTCGGTTGTGGGTAAAATGTTGGAAAATGTTATAAGAGATAGGGTTTATAATCATCTTGAAAAGAACAAGTTGATTAGCGATACTCAACACGGTTTTGTGAAGGGGTGGTCATGCCTCACAAACCTTATTGAGTTTTTTGAGAAGGTGACCAAACAGGTGGATCAGGGTAAAGCGGTTGATGTGGTGTATATGGATTTCAGTAAGGCGTTTGATAAGGTTCCCCACGGTAGGCTATTGCAGAAAATAAGGAAGTATGGGATTGAAGGTGATTTAGCGGTTTGGATCAGTAATTGGCTAGCTGAAAGAAAACAGAGGGTGGTGGTTGATGGCAAATGTTCATCCTGGAGTTCAGTTACTAGTGGTGTACCGCAAGGATCTGTTTTGGGGCCACTGCTGTTTGTAATTTTTATAAATGACCTGGAAGAGGGTGTAGAAGGATGGGTTAGTAAATTTGCAGATGACACGAAGGTCGGTGGAGTTGTGGATAGTGCTGAAGGATGTTATAGGATACAGAGGGACATAGATAAGCTGCAGAAGCTGGGCTGAGAGGTGGCAGATGGAGTTTAATGCGGAAAAGTGTGAGGTGGTTCACTTTGGAAGGAGTAACAGGAATGCAGAGTACTGGGCTAATGGCAAGATTCTTGGTAGTGTAGATGAACAGAGAGATCTCGGCATCCAGGTACATAAATCCCTGAAAGTTGCCACCCAGGTTAATAGGGCTGTTAAGAAGGCATATGGTGTGCTAGCCTTTATCAGCAGGGGGATTGAGTTTCGGAGCCACAAGCTGCAGCTGTACATAACTCTGGTGCGGCCGCACCTGGAGTACTGCGTGCAGTTCTGGTCACCACATTATAGGAAGGATGTGGAAGCTTAGGTGGAAGGTTAGGTGGATTGGCCATGATAAATTGCCCTTAGTGTCCAAAATTGCCCTTAGTGTTGGGTGGGGTTACTGGGTTATGGGGATAGGGTGGAGGTGTTGAACTTGGGTAGGTTGCTCTTTACAAGAGCCGGTGCAGACTCGATGGGCCGAATGGCCTCCTTCTGCACTGTAAATTCTATGATAAAGGAAAAGGAGAGTGGGACTAGTGTCAGGATAGGGAGATATTAGGAACTTGTGTCCAGAAATGGGGTCCAAGATGTAGCAGACAATTTAGGGTTTAAAAAGACAGTGACAGGGCAGCAGGGTGGGACAGTGGGTTAGCCCAGCTGGCTCACAGCCCTGGGTCACCATCTATGTGGAGTTTGCACAATGTCCCGTGTTTGCGTGGGTTTCACCCCCGCAACCCAAAGATGTGCAGAGTAGGTGAATTAGCCATGCTAAATTGCCCCTTAATTGGAAAAAATATAGGTATTCTAAATTCATAAATAAAAACAAACAAAAAGACAGTGATTAGCAGTCAGAGGGATATGCCCACTGCCTGAGTTACCTTGTCCCATTCACACTTAACCTCTGTTACTGGGAATATACAGGACACCCCGGTTCAGCCGGGATGATCCACTCAAGATCCATTGTCGTTTGGGACACCCTTGTTTGACCAGCCCATCACAGAGTCTGATGACCTATTTGTCCATCAGTGGAAGGTTAGTTGCATATGAATGGCACAGCTCTGTTCTTTTGCATAAACGGGAGTAGATAATCACCCTAGATAACTATAAAGGATTCAAGTCTGCCCACCTCAGGGGAGAACCTCAGTTTGAGGGGATGGGTGGAGCTTAGAGAGAGGAAGAAATTATTTTTTTGGGACAGTTACAGCTGACGGCTGTGGAGGTCACCCAGAGAGGTCATGAAGGAAGCTGTTCCATGTATAGACTTTTGAAAAGGGCTTGAAAAGAACTTGGCTTACAGCAGAGTATTGCTTCGTAAATACAAATATCATCTTTGCTTGTCTATGGAAGTAGAATGAAAGCTGTATGTTTATCGGACATGTTGTTTAATACAAAATAATGTGTTAAGGATAAGAAACTGATTGTTATCTGTGAGTGTTTGAACTGAAGTAAAAGTTTAAATATTGTTTTCTTTTCCATCAGCGTAATAAAGTTTGCTTATATAATAATCAAGCCCTACTTATCACATTGTCATTCCTGGAACAAATTGATCTTTCCACAACGCATTAAAACTTTAAAAAGTTATGGGGCGAGATTCTCCCAAAACGGGAGAAATCGTAAAGCTGCCGTAAAACCCGGGCGGGTTTTACGGCAGCGCGCCCCTTCCCGACCGGGGACCGATTCTGGTCCCCGGTCGGGGCTAGCAGCCCGACGCTGTAGGCTCCGGCAAGACGGGCTTAACGAAAATCGTTAAGCCCGCTTGCCGGAGTTAGCGCCGGCTGACGCGTCATATGACGTCAGCCGCGCATGCGCAGTTTGGAAGACTCCAACCCGCGCATGCGCGGGTGACGTCATCGCGTTTTTGCGTGAAACCCGCGCATGCGCCAGGTGTGTTTGCCGTTTGTAAAAACGGCGGAAAGGGCTGGGACTTCGGCCCATCTAACAGCTGAGAATCGCTGCCGGCCGTAAAAAAACGGCGGCAGCGATTCGGGTCGGGACTTCGGCGGGGGGGGGGGAGAATAGCGGGAGGGCGGCAAAAATGTCGGGAAGGCCCTCCCGCTATTCTCCCACCCGTCGTGGGGGTCGGAGAATTTCGCCCATGACATCTGGTCCAGTCACTTGAGCTCCAATGAGAACTGACTGGGTGTCCGTAATGTTAGCTAAATTAAAACTGCAGAGAGCTAGCGTTGCCTTGATGGCTCAAATATTCTCCTTCTAATTACTCGATTTTTCAAAATCCAAGTCCATCTTCTTGTGTCAGTGGAATCCGAATTGTTGAAGGTAACAATTATGTGAAGGACGTGGAAGATTTGGAGAGAGTGCAAAGAAGGTTCTCCAGGATGTTGCTTGCTCTCGAGAGTGTTGGCTAATTAGAACATAGATTAGAACAAAGAAAATTACAGCACAGGAACAGGCCCTTCGGCCCTCCCAGCCTGCGCCGATCCAGATCCTGTATCTAAACCTGTTACCTATTTTCCAAGGTCTACTTCTCTCTGTTCCCCACCCATTCATATATCTGTCCAGATGCATCTTAAATGATGCTATTGCGCCCGCCTCTACCACCTCCGCTGGCAAAGCATTCCAGGCACCCACCACCCTCTGCGTAACAAACTTTCTGCGCACATCTCCCTTAAACTTTCCCCCTCTCACCTTGAAATCGTGACCCCTTGTAACTGACACCCCAACTCTTGGAAAAAGCTTGTTGCTATCCACCCTGTCCATACCTCTCATAATTTTGTAGACCTCAATCAGGTCTACCCTCAACCTCCATCTTTACAATGAAAACAATCCTAATCTACTCAACCTTTCTTCATAGCTAGCACCCTCCATACCAGGCAACATCCTGGTGAACCTCCTCTGCACCCTCTCTAAAGCATCCACATCCTTCTGGTAATGTGACGACCAGAACTGCACGCAGTATTCCAAATGTGGCCTAACCTAAGTCCGATACAACTGTAACATGACCTGCAGACTCTTGTACTCAATACCCCGTCCGATGAAGGCAAGCATGCTGTATGCCTTCTTGACCACTCTATCGACCTGCGTTGCCACCTTCAGGGTACAATAGATAGATAGATAGAGAAATACAGCACAGAACAGGCCCTTCGGCCCACGATGTTGCGCCGAACTTTTGTCCTAGGTTAATCATAGAATTTTGGACACTAAGGGCAATTTATCACGGCCAATCCACCCAACCTGCACATCTTTGGACTGTGGGAGGAAACCGGAGTACCTGGAGGAAACCCACGCACACACGGGGAGGATGTGCAGACTTGACACAGACAGTGACCCAAGCCGGAATCGAACGTGGGACCCTGGAGCTGTGAAGCAATTGTGCTATCCACAATGCTACCGTGCTGTCCTTTAGCATGAGCTTATTAAATTCAGGCGCTTATTAAATTCCATTTTGAATTTCACAATTGAGCCTCACTCCACCATACATGCAGGCAGTGGCCCTATCCTCTACTGCATTTTTTAAAAGTTATTTCTCGTGTCACATTTGGCTCATTTGCAAAACAATTTAAATCGGTGCCCTCTGACCCTCCAGCCTTCTGCCAATTAGAGCAGTTCCTCTCCACCTGCTTCATCTGGAGCCCTCATGATTGTCAACACACGCCATTCCAGGGATGGCTGGACTGTCATATGAGGAGAGATTGACTAGGTTGGGATTGTTCTCGCTGGAGTTCAGAAGAATGACGGGGGGATCTCGGAGAGACTTATAAAATTCTAACAGGACTAGATAGAGTAGATGCAGGGAAGATGTTTCCAATGATAGGTGTGTCCAGAACCAGGGGTCACCGTCTGAGGATTCAGGGTAAACCATTTTTGACAGAGAAGAGGAAACATTTCTTCACAAAGAGTGGTGATCCTGTGGAATTCATGACCACAGGAAGTAGTTGATGCTAAAACTTTGTATATATTCAAGAGGCGGCTGGATATAGCACTTGGGGAGAATGGGATCAAAGGTTATCAATATGTGGATAGGTTGACAAAAGGGTACTGGGTAATCATAGGTCATAGAATTTACAGTGCAGAAGGAGGCCATTCGGCCCATCGAGTCTGCACCAGCTCTTGGAAAGAGCACCCTACCCAAGTTCAACACCTCCACCCTATCCCCATAACCCAGTAACCCCACCCAACACTAAGGGCAATTTTGGACACTAAGGACAATTTAGCATGGCCAATCCACCTAACCTGCACATCTTTGGACTGTGGGAGGAAACCGGAGCACCCGGAGGAAACCCACGCACGCATGGGGAGGATGTGCAGACTCCGCACAGACAGTGACCCAAGCCAGAATCGAATCTGGGACCCTGGAGCTGTGAAGCCATTGTGCTATCCACAATGCTACCGTGCTATAATGAACCGGGCCAAGTGTGAGATTTGTTTGTGGGAGAGCACTCTGGAGATAGTGGCCACAATTCGGTGTCTTTCACTATTGCAATGGAGAGGGATAGGGCCATACGGCAGGGCAAGGTTTATAATTGGGGGAGGGGTAATTATAATGCGATTAGGCAAGAATTAGGGAGCATAAGATGGGAACAGAAACTGTCAGGGAAAGGCACAAATCAAAAGTGGAGCTTTCTCAAGGAACAAATACTGCATGTCCTTGATAGGTATGTCCCTGTCAGGCAGGGAGGAAATGGCCTTGTGAGGGAACCATGGTTTACAAAAGAGGTTGAATGTCTTGTCAAGAGGAAAAAGGAAGAGTATGTAAGGATGAGAAAACAAGGTTCAGTTGGGTCGCTTGAGGGTTACAAGGTAGCAAGGAATGAGCTAAAAAAAAAAGGGCTCAGGAGAGGTAGGAGGGGGCATGAGAAGTCCTTGGCGGGTCGGATCAAGGAAAATCCCAAGGCTTTTTACTCTTATGTGAGAAATAAAAGAATGACCAGGGTGAGGGTAGGGCCAGTCAAGGACAGGAGTGGGAACTTGTGCATGGAGTCAGAAGAAATAGGAGAGGCATTGAATAAATACTATTCTTCAGTGTTCACCAAGGAGAGGGGCCATGTTTTTGAGGATGAGAGTGCGATACAGGCGGGTAGGCTGGTGGAGGTAGATGTTCTGAGGGAGGATGTATTAGCAATTTTGAAAAACCTGAGGGTCGACAAGTCCCCTGGGCCAGATTGGATATATCCAAGGATTCTTTGGGAGGCAAGGGATGAGATTGCAGAGCCTTTGGCTTTGATCTTTGAGTCCTCACTGTCCACGTGGATAGTGCCAGAGGACTGGAGAGTGGTGAATGTTGCTCCTCTGTTCAAGAAAGGGAACAGGAATGACCCTGGTAATTATAGGCCAGTTAGTCTTACTTCGGTGATCGGTAAGTTAATGGAAAAGGTCCTGAAGGATAGGATTTATGACCATTTGGAAAGATGCAGCTTAATCCGGGAAGTCTTGAAGGGTAAGTCTTGCCTCACAAATTTGATTGAATTCTTTGAGGAGGTAACTAAGTGTGTAGATGAAGGTAAAGCAGTTGATGTTGTATACATGGATTTTAGTAAGGCTTTTGAGAAGGTTCCCCATGGTCGGCTCATGAAGAAAGTAAGGCTCATGAAGAAATTCTCCACTCCCCACGCAGTGTGGAGGGCCCCCCGACAAAATTCACGCCCCCCTGGCGCCCCCCACGATTCCCCCTCCCCCCCCCCCCTCACTGCCCCACTCGGAAGAATCGCCGCTCGCCGTCTTTTTACGGCAAACGCCGATTCTCCGACCCGGATGGGCCGAGCGGCCTGCCGTTCGCGACCGTTTCACGATGGCGACAACCACACCTGGTCACTGCCGTCATGGAAACGGCGAGATATGCCCGTTTGGGACTTGTGGTGGGAGTACAGGGCTCTGAGAACCACGACTGTGCTCGGGAGGGGACAGGCCCACGATCGGTGCCCACCGATCGTTGGGCCGGCGTCTCAACCGGATGCACTATTTCCCCTCCGCCGCCCCGCAAGATCAAGCCGCCACGTCTTGTGGGGCGGCTGAGGGGAATGATGGCCACCGCGCATGCGCGGGTTGGAACCGTCATTCTCGGCATGACATCTTAACGCCAGCGTCAAGGCCCTTCCGCCAAGAGTTACTAAGCGCCGCTCCTAGCCCCCCTGGTGGGGGTGAAGTAGGTGCGGGGAGCAGGCTCCGAGGCCGTCGTGAAAGTCGGCCGATTTCACGACGGCCTTCGCAATTTTCCGCGGGAGCGGGAATCGCACCCAGGAGGTGCGGAATAGAGGGAAATTTGTCCAATTGGATAAGTAACTGGCTATCACATAGAAGACAGAGGGTGGTGGTGGATGGAAAATTTTCAGACTGGAGACCAGTTACCAGCGGTGTACCACAGGGATCAGTGCTCGGCCCTCTGCTATTTGTGATTTTTATCAATGGCTTGGAGGAGGGGGCTGAAGGGTGGTCAGTAAATTTGCTGATGACACCAAGATTGGTGGAGTAATGGATGAGGTGGAGGGCTGTTGTAGGCTGCAAAGAGACATTGATAGGATGCAGAGCTGGGCAGAAAAATGGCAGATGGAGTTTAACCCTGATAAGTGCGAAGTGATTAATTTTGGTAGAAAAAATTTGAATGCGGATTACAGGGTCATTGGCAGGTTCTGAGGAATGTGGAGGAACTGAGAGATTTTGGGGTTCATGTCCACAGATCTCTGAAGGTTGCCACTCAAGTGGATAGAGCCGTGAAGAAGGCCTATAGTGTGTTCGCGTTTATTAACGGGGGCTTGAGTTTATGCTGCAACTGTACAGGACCCTGGTGAGACCACATTTGGAGTATTGTGTGCAGTTCTGGTCACCTCATTATAGGAAGGATGTGGAAGCATTGGAAAGGGTGCAAAGGACATTTACCAGGATGTTGCCTGGATTGGAGGGTAGGTCTTCTGAGGAAAGGTTGAGGGAGCTAGGGCTTTTCTCATTGGAGCGAAGGAGGATGACAGGCGACTTAATAGAGGTTTATAAGATGATGAGGGGGATAGATAAAGTGGACTTTCAGAGACTATTTCCTCAGGTGGATGTAGCTGTTACAAGGGGGCATAGTTATAAGATTCAGGGTGGGAGATATAGGAGGGATGTCCAAGGTAGGTTCTTTACTCAGAGTGTGGTTAGGGTGTGGAATGGACTGCCTGCTGTGATAGTGGAGTCAGACACTTTCAAGCGGTTATTAGATAGGCACATGGAGCACACCAGAATGATAGGGAGTGGGATAGTTTGATCTTTGTTTCGGACAAAGCTCGGCACAACGTCGAGGGCCGAAGGGCCTGCTCTGTGCTGTACTGTTCCATGTTCTATGGGGAGAAGGCAGGATTAGGCTATGGAGTTGGATGATCAGCCATGATCGTGATGAATGGCGGAGCAGACTTGAAGGGCCAAAAGGCCTCCTCCTGCTCCTATCTTCTATTTATCTACGTAACATCCAATCACTTCTCAAACTTCCCTCCTTTAAGGAGAAAATCCTCAGCTTCTCGAATCTCTCCACATAACTGACGTTCCTCCTCCTTCGAATCATTCGTTGTCTGTAAACCTCAGGCACTTTGACCAGTTTATTATTCAAATGTTTTACCCAGGTGTCTTTCTTTGCGACATGAACAAAAGACAAATGCAAGTGTATGTGATGCACGATCAATTGCACGAAAGACTCAGATTGGTACAACTGTGGCTTTATTGCAGTCAGATGTGTGGCCTCCTGCTGCAGCTGGCGAAATGGCTGATCAGGAGGAGGACACGCATATTTAGCTCCTTGTGGGCGGAGCTAGCCGGCAGGGGCTACCGGCGAACCTGTAGTGCAGTTCCTACCGTACATCCCCTAATACTGGTGCACAGTGGTTCACCACACATGATTCACCAAATTTATTGATCGCACAGTCAAAACAGTTACCCCTCTTAAATTATCCCAAAACAATAACAAATGATCAGGAGATCCTGAATGCTTCCTGAGCTGATAGACTCAGTTGAGTTGTGGGTCCCATTGTCTGAGTCCTGATTCCTCAGGGCCTTCGCCCACGAAGGTGGGTCTCGCCCGCTGCCTCCTTCCGTCTCTGGTCGGTCGTCCAATCTTCTCTGCTGTCTCTGCAAGGCTTCGCTGGAGAGGATCCCAGTGGTCGATCTTTATCTCCCCCCCCCTTCTCGCCTCACCAGAAAGTCCTCTGGCCCGCAGCCAATGAGGTCTCAGGTCGGGGGTCGCTCTACCCAGCTGTGTTGCCGATTGCAACTCTGCGGGACACCAGGAACCCACTCCCAGGGATCCATTGCTAGGTGTACTTTTTACTCGTAATCTTTCTCCATAAATAGAAACAGTGGAAAAACTGGGTGCCAGAATGTCTAGCTTTATCTGGGCAAACCAAAACAATCGATCTATGTGACTAGGACCGATTATCTCTTCACGGGTGATTGACAGGGCAGGTCCAGTCATGTACTGGCTGTCTGAATTCCCATCAGGCCAGTCCTGGAGCTGACTATGATTTTATTTTAAGGGCGGAGTTATCTGTTGGCCAACATCAAAATCGCGAAAAGCGACTCGGCGGAGATTCGGTTCCTACACCATAATCGCGGTGGGTGCCAATTTGACGCCAAATCACAATTCTCCATCACCTCAATGCGTAGCGGAATGTACATCCAGCAAACACCTTTTGCACATCATGAGCGGGCCAGACACCGGTATTCTCTGGGGCCGCCGCGATTCTCCTCCGATGGACCGAGTTCCCGACGGTGCGGTTCACTTGTGCTTTTAATAATCGTGAAACCGCCATCGTGGCTGGTGAGGGAGAGAGAGGAGGTAGGACACAGAGAGGAGCGACTGTGGGCTGCCGGGCCTCATACTGGGCTCCATATCGTATGACAATGACAAAAGTCTGAGAACACCCTCGAACAGACTCAAAATCAGCTTCTTCCCCGCTGTTACCAGACTCCTAAATGACCCTCTTATGGACTGACCTCATTAACACTACACCCTGTCTGCTTCACCCGATACCAATGCTGATGTAGTTACAGGGTGTACCTTGTGTTGCCCTATGATGTATTTTCTTTTATTTCCTTTGAGTTTGCACTGGAGTGCTGAGCTTGTTGCATTTGAGTGCTACAGTGAGAGTTTGGTGACTGAGGGAGTATAAGGGTTCATTTTTATTTAAAGTCTAGTATTTCTTTTATTTAGTTAATTAACTTAAAAGTTGCTGTTTGGTCTATAAGAAGGTGAATTTTGAATCAGCTTTAAACAAGGTTCTATTTGTAGGTACTTGCAGCTGGAGCTTGTTAATTAGTTAATTGGATTAGGCCAGTTTTCAGAGGCTAGAGTCACAGTATAAATCTGAGCTAATTATAGTGCAAACTTAGTTTGCACTGGAGTGCTGAGCTTGTTGCATTTGAGTGCTACAGTGAGAGTTTGGTGACTGAGGGAGTTAGGTGAGGAGGGAGTAAGGTGCTCCTTACATTTCCTTTCCTATATTTACCAAAGAGCGTGAAGGGAGCCAGGAGTTTAGAGTACAGCTGACTGGAAGCAGAGTCGGAGGGCGGAGGTCCAGTTGGTCCAAGGGGCAGCTAATTCTGTAAAGTAAGAGGGGATGGAGGCTAGGGCAGTTGCATGCTCCTCCTGTAGGATGTGGGTGGTGAGGGATACCACTGGTGTCCCTGCTGACTATACCTGCGGGAAGTGCACCCAACTCCAGCTCCTCAGAGACCATGTTAGGGAACTGGAGCTGGAGGTGGATGAACTTCGGATCATCCGGGAGGCAGAGGGGGTTATCAAGAAGAGTTACAGGGAGGTAGCCACACACAAGGTACTGGACAAGAGTAGCTGGGTTACAGTCAGGGGAAGGAAAACTAACAGGCAGACAGTGCAGGGATCCCTCGTGGCCGTTCCCCTTCAAAACAAGTATACCGTTTTGGATGCTGTTGGGGGGGATGACCTACCGGGGGAAGGCCCTAGCGGCCAGGTCTCTGGCACTGAGTCTGGCTCTGGGGCTCAGAAGGGAAGGGGGGAGCATAGAAAAGCAATAGTAATAGGAGATTCAATGGTTAGGGGAATAGATAGGAGGTTCTGTGGTCGCGAGCGAGACTCCCGAAAGGTATGTTGCCTCCCGGGTGCCAGGGCCAGGGATGTCTCGGAACGTCTCTTCAGGATCCTGAAGGGGGAGGGTGAGCAGCCAGAAGTCGTGGTGCACATTGGTACTAATGATGTAGGTAGGAAAAGGGGTGTGGAAGTAATAAACAAGTTTAGGGAGTTAGGCTGGAAGCTAAAGGCCAGGACAGACAGAGTTGTCATCTCTGGTTTGTTGCCGGTGCCACGTGATAGCGAGGCTAGGAATAGGGAGAGAGTGCAGTTGAACACGTGGCTGCAGGAATGGTGTAGGAGGGAGGGCTTCAGGTATTTGGAAAATTATAGCGCATTCTGGGGAAGGTGGGACGTGTACAAGCAGGACGGGTTGCATCTGAACCGGAGGGGCACCAATATCCTGGGGGGGAGGTTTTCTAGTACTCTTCGGGAGGGTTTAAACTAATTTGGCAGGGGAATGGGAACCGGATTTGTAGTCCAGAACTAAGGAAGCCGATATTCAGGACGCCAAAGCACGTAGTGATGCAGTGGGGAAGGTAACACTGACAAAGGAGAGTACTTGCAGGCAAGGAGATGGGTTGAAGTGTGTATACGTCAATGCAAGAAGCATCAGGAAAAGGTGGGTGAACTTAAGGCATTGATCGGTACTTGGGACTACGATGTGGTGGCCATCACGGAAACTTGGATAGAAGAGGGGCAGAAATGGTTGTTGGAGGTCCCTGCTTATAGATGTTTCAACAAGATTAGGGAGGATGGTAAAAGAGGTGGGGGGGGGGGGGGGTGGCATTGTTAATTAGAGATAGTATAACAGCTGCAGAAAGGCAGTTCGAGGAGGATCTGCCTACTGAGGTAATATGGGTTGAAGCCAGAAATAGGAAAGGAGCAGTCACCTTGTTGGGAGTTTTCTATAGGCCCCCCAATAGCAGGAGAGATGTGGAGGAACAGATTGGGAAACAGATTTTGGAAAGGTGCAGAAGTCACAGGGTAGTCGTCATGGGTGACTTCAACTTCCCAAATATTGAGTGGAAACTCTTTAGATCAAATAGTTTGGATGGGGTAGTGTTTGTGCAGTGTGTCCAGGAAGCTTTTCTAACACAGTATGTAGATTGTCCGACCAGAGGGGAGGCCATATTGGATTTGGTACTTGGTAATGAACCAGGGCAAGTGATAGATTTGTTAGTGGGGGAGCATTTTGGAGATAGTGACCACAATTCTGTGACTTTCACTTTAGTAATGGAGAGGGATAGGTGTGTGCAACAGGCCAAGGTTTACAATTGGGGGAAGGGTAAATACAATGCTGTCAGACAAGAACTGAAGTGCATAAGTTGGGAACATAGGCTGTCAGGGAAGGACACAAGTGAAATGTGGAACTTGTTCAGAACAGGTACTGCGCGTTTTTGATATGTATGTCCCTGTCAGGCAGGGACGAGATGGTCGAGTGAGGGAACCATGGTTGACAAGAGAGGTTGAATGTCTTGTTAAGAGGAAGAAGGAGACTTATGTAAGGCTGAAGAAACAAGGTTCAGACAGGGCGCTGGAGGGATACAAGATAGCCAGAAGGGAACTGAAGAAAGGGATTAGGAGAGCTAAGAGAGGGCATGAAAAATCTTTGGCGGGTAGGATCAAGGAAAACCCCTAGGCCTTTTACACATATGTGAGAAATATGAGAATGACTAGAGCGAGGGTGGGTCCGATCAAGGACAGTAGCGGGAGGTTGTGTATTGAGTCTGAAGAGGTAGGAGAGGTCTTGAACAAGTATTTTTCTTCAGTATTTACAAACGAGAGGGGCCATATTGTTGGAGAGGACAGTGTGAAACAGACTGGTAAGCTCGAGGAGATACTTGTTAGGAAGGAAGATGTGTTGGGCATTTTGAAAAACTTGAGGATAGAGAAGTCCCCCGGGCCTGACGGGATATATCCCAGGATTCTATGGGAGGCAAGAAATGAAATTGCAGAGCCGTTGGCAATGATCTTTTCGTCCTCGCTGTCAACAGGGGTGGTACCAGAGGATTGGAGAGTGGCGAATGTCGTGCCCCTGTTCAAAAAAGGGAATCGGGATAACCCTGGGAATTACAGGCCAGTTAGTCTTACTTCGGTGGTAGGCAAAGTAATGGAAAGGGTACTGAAGGATAGGATATCTGAACATCTGGAAAGACACTGCTTGATTAGGGATAGTCAGCACGGATTTGTGAGGGGTAGGTCTTGCCTTACAAGTCTTATTGACTTCTTTGAGGAGGTGACCAAGCATGTGGATGAAGGTAAAGCAGTGGATGTGGTGTACATGGATTTTAGTAAGGCATTTGATAAGGTTCCCCATGGTAGGCTTATGCAGAAAGTAAGGAGGCAAGGGGTAGTGGTAAATTTGGCCAGTTGGATAACAAACTGGCTAACCGATAGAAGACAGAGAGTGGTGGTGGATGGCAAATATTCAGCCTGGAGCCCATTTACCAGTGGCATACCACAGGGATCTGTTCTGGGTCCTCTGCTGTTTGTTTCATTAACGACTTGGATGAGGGAGTTGAAGGGTGGGTGCAGACAATACGAAGATTGGTGGAGTTGTGGATAGTGAGGAGGGCTGTTGGCGGCTGCAAAGAGACATAGATAGGATGCAGAGCTGGGCTGAGAAGTGGCAGATGGAGTTTAACCCTGACAAGTGTGAGGTTGTCCATTTTGGAAGGACAAATATGAATGCGGAATACAGGGTTAACGGTAGGGTTCTTGGCAATCTGGAGGAGCAGAGAGATCTTGGGGTTTATGTTCATAGATCTTTGAAAGTTGCCACTCAAGTGGATAGAGCTGTGAAGAAGGCCTATGGTGTGCTAGCGTTCATTAGCAGAGGGATTGAATTTAAGAGTCGTGAGGTGATGATGCAGCTGTACAAAACCTTGGTCAGGCCACATTTGGAGTACCGTGTGCAGTTCTGGTCACCTCATTTTAGGAAGGATGTGGAAGCTTTGGAAAAGGTGCAAAGGAGATTTACCAGGATGTTGCCTGGAATGGAGAGTAGGTCTTGTGAGGAAAGGTTGAGGGTGCTCGGCCTTTTCTCATTAGAACGGAGAAGGATGAGGGGCGACTTGATAGAGGTTTATAAGATGATCAGGGGAATAGATAGAGTAGACAGTCAGAGACTTTTTCCCCGGGTGGAACACACCATTACAAGGGGACATAAATTTAAGATAAATGGTGGAAGATATAGGGGGGATGTCAGAGGTAGGTTCTTTACCCAGAGAGTAGTGGGGGCATGGACTGCACTGGCTGTGGAAGTAGTTCAGTCGGAAACGTTAGGGACCTTCAAGCGGCTATTGGATAGGTACATGGATTAGGGTAGAATAATGGAGTGTAGATTAATTTCTTCTTAAGGGCAGCACGGTAGCATTGTGGATAGCACAATTGCTTCACAGCTCCAGGGTCCCAGGTTCGATTCCGGCTTGGGTCACTGTCTGTGAGGAGTCTGCACATCCTCCCCGTGTGTGCGTGGGTTTCCTCCGGGTACTCCGGTTTCCTCCCACAGTCCAAAGATGTGCAGGTTAGGTGGATTGGCCATGATAAATTGCCCTTAGTGTCCAAAATTCTATGATTAACCTAGGATAAAGGTTTGGCGCAACATCGTGGGCCGAAGGCCTGTTCTGTGCTGTATTTCTCTCTCTCTCTCTCTCTTTTCTTTTCATGTACTTCATGATCTGTTGAGCAGCTTGCAGAAAGATACTTTTCTCTGTACCTCGGTACACGTGACAATAAACATAAACAAACAAACAAACAATATCTGACTCCTGCCACCGTTATCACTTTGCACTGTCCACCTGGGTGACCCCTGCCTGTGAGGTGGCTGTTTTGTTATGTTCTTGACGTAGCATAAGCTGCTTCTTTAATGTGCACTCTGACAAAGGAAGGTTCAGATTTGGAGATAGGTTTAACACATTTATTAAACTGTTAATGATTCTCCTACTTGGATTCGACTCTCCTGTTAATCCTGCTATAGCTACTCAGACTGACGAACCAGTCTGCTACAATCCACGTGGTGGGTGTGATGTGTTTCAAATCAACCCTGTGTACTCACTGAGTGTCTCCACTGGAAAGAGGAAGGTCATGGTGCTGTGTCCTTTTATATGGGTTGGTGTAATGCCCCCCTGTGGTAGTGTCACCTCTGTGTGTGTCGTGAATGCCCATTGGTCGTGTCCTATCTTACAGGCCTATTGGTTGAATGTCTGTGTGTCATGTGTCTGGTGCTCCCTCTAGTGTCTATTTAGTCTACGTGTATTTACATTAACCCCTTGTGTATTTACAGTGATGCATATCACCACAGTGGCCATTCCAGCACACAGTCCCATTGAACCCCTGGGTGGTGGTGGTGGGGACGGTCGGGAGAGGGGGTTGTGGATCCCAGGCCACCGCCCATTCCCCCCACAACGTCCACCCTGGCTCAGCGACTGCATGTCTACTATAGATGGGACTGTCCATTCCAGAAGTCAGAAGGCCACTGGGGTCGGCCTGCCCTCCGACCGTCCGCCCCCTCGGGTCCATATTCGGGGTGTTGGACTTGTTGGTGTTGCAGGCGGGAGCGTGGGCAGGTGTTTTAGCCTTTGCCTCGTTGGTCTGTTGGGGCGGATTCAGTTTTTCCATCCTGCGCCTCGGTGTGGTTGGGGTATTTAATGGAGTTCTTGGACGCAATTCTGCGTAATGGAGACAGAGTGTTTGCGCCGTCGTGAATGCCGTCGCGTTTCACGCCGGCACGAAACGGGCGCGGGCAGTAGCGATTCTGGCCCCCACAGGGACCCAGCACGGCGCTGGAGCGGGTCACGTAACGCTACAGCCTCGCTTCCCGGCGGCAATGCGCGCCATGCCAACCCACGAATGCGCGGGGGGGGGGACTTCCTCAGCGCACCGGCCCTGACGCAACAGAACGCGGGGGTTCAGGGGCCGGCCACATAATAAGATAGGGCTGGAGAGGCTGGCCCGCAGATTGGTGGGCCCTGATCGCGGGCCAGACCCCATCGGATGCCCCCCCCCCCCCCCCGGTGAAGGAGCGCTTTTCCCCGCCCCGCAGGCCGCCCCCCCCAACCCAACGCGCAGAGTTCCCGCCGGCTGCGAGCAGGTGTGAACGGCGTTGGCGGGACTCTGCCGTTTCCCCATGGCCGCTCGGCCCATCGAACCGGCGGCCCGGCCGCGGACAGTGGCCCGCGACCGTCTCCGCGCCAAACGCGCCGGCCCAAATGCCGCCGCTCCTCCGCTCCTCGGACAATCGCCTGCCGGGGTCGGACCGGCGCTGCGGGAAAAAAAATGGTGCGAATGACAATTCTCCCATACGGACCGGCATGGGAGAATCCCGCCCATTGTACATGGAAAAGGTGGAATTCGCTCCAAGAGATCGATTTAGATTTTTTTTATTGTCACGTGTTCCGAGGTACAGTGAAAAGTATTTTTCTGGACTTCCAGTTGTGACCATGGAGTGATTGGTCACATACAGGGCTGTTCCTGCTTAAAGTCACAGAAAAGGGCACTTTTCACTCAGATCCGGGTGGAATTTTGATGAAAAGGCGTAGGTGAATGTTAGAGGAGTAGTTTACCCCTGGAATGGTATGTCTTCTGATCGCCAGACCCGGCAGAAACCAGTGAGAGGTTTGGCTGGAAAGTTGAAACAGTCTTGTGCTTCACAGCCAGTCTCTTCCAGCTTGCAGGCGGGGGAGGGGCAAGCTGTAAGGCCCCAGATACAGGAACTGATGACTTTTATCAAGGAGGAATTCCATAAACAGAGGGAAGAAATGAGTGAGGATCATGTAAAGGCCATTGCAGAAGCTGTGGCACCCCTCAAGTGTACTTTAAGAACATAAGAACATAAGAACTAGGAGCAGGAGTAGGCCATCTGGCCCCTCCAGCCCGCTCCGCCATTCAATTAGATCATGGCTGATCTTTTGTGGACTCAGCTCCACTTTCCGGCCCGAACACCATAACCCTTAATCCCTTTAGTCTTCAAAAAACGATCTATCTTTACCTTAAAGACATTTAATGAAGGAGCCTCAAGTGCTTCACTGGGCAAAGAATTCCATAGATTCACAACCCTTTGGGTGAAGAAGTTCCTTCTAAACTCAGTCCTAAATCTACTTCCCCTTATTTTGAGGCTATGTCCCCTAGTTCTGCTTTCACCGGCCAGTGGAAACAATCTGCCCGCATCTATCCCATCTATTCCCTTCATAATTTTAAATGTTTCTATAAGATCCCCCCTCATCCTTCTAAATTCCAAAGAGCACAGTCCCAGTCTACTCAACCTCTCCTCGTAATCCAACCCCTTCAGGTCCTGGATTAACCTAATGAATCTCCTCTGCACACCCTCCAATGCCAGTACGTCCTTTCTCAAGTAAGGAGACCAAAACTGAACACAATACTCCAGGTGTGGCCTCACTAACACCTTATACAATTGCAGCATAACCTCCCTAGTCTTAAACTCCATCCCTCTAGCAATGAAGGACAACATTCCATTTGCCTTCTTAATCACCTGTTGCACCTGTAAACCAACTTTCTGTGACTCATGCACTAGCAAACCCAGGTCTCTCTGCACAGCAGCATGCTTTAATATTTTATCGTTTAAATAATAATCCCGTTTTCTGTTATTCCTACCAAAGTTGATAACCTCACATTTGTCAACATTGTATTCCATCTGCCAAACCCTAGCCCATTCACTTAATCTATCCAAATCCTTCTGCAGACTTCCAGTACCCTCTGCACTTTTCGCTTTCCACTCATCTTAGTGTCATCTGCAAACTTGGACACATTGCCCTTGGTCCCGAACTCCAAATCATCTATGTAGATTGTGAACAATTGTGGGCCCAACACTGATCCCTGAGGGACACCACTAGCTACTGATTGCCAACCAGAGAAACACCCGTTAATCTCCACTCTTTGCTTTCTATTAATTAACCAATCCTCTATCCATGCTACTACTTTACCCTTAATGCCATACATCTTTATCTTATGCAGCAACCTTTTGTGTGGCATCTTGTCAAAGGCTTTCTGGAAATCCAGATATACCACATCCATTGGCTCCCTGTTATCTACTGCACTGGTAATGTCCTCAAAAAATTTCACTCAATTAGTTAGGTATGACCTGCCCTTTATGAACCCATGTTGCGTCTGCCCAATGGGACAATTTCTATCCAGATGCCTCGCTATTTCTTCCTTGATGATAGATTCCAGCATCTTCCCTACTACCGAAGTTAAGCTCACAGGCCTATAATTTCCTGCTATCTGCCTACCTCCTTTTTTAAACAGTGGTGTCACGTTTACTAATTTCCAATCCACCGGGACCACCCCAGAGTCTAGTGAATTTCGGTAAATTATCACTAGTGCATCTGCAATTTCCCTAGCCATCTCTTTTAGCACTCTGGGATGCATTCCATCAGGGCCAGGAGACTTGTCTACCTTTAGCCCCATTAGCTTGCCCATCACTACCTCCTTAGTGATAACAATCCTCTCAAGGTCCTCACCTGTGATAGCCTCATTTCCATCAGTCACTGGCATGTTAGTTGTGTCTTCCACTGTAAAGACCGACCCAAAAAACCTGTTCAGTTCCTCAGCCATTTCCTCATTTCCCATTATTAAACCAATATTTACCTTAGCCACTCTTTTTTGTTTTATATATTTGTAAAAACTTTTACTGTCTGTTTTTATATACTGAGCAAGTTTACTCTCATAATCTATCTTACTCTTCTTTGTACCTTTTTTAGTACCTTTCTGTTGCCCCCTAAAGATTTCCCAGTCCTCTAGTCTCCCACCAATCTTTGCCACTTTGTGAAATGAAAATCGCTTATTGTCACGAGCAGGCTTCAATGAAGTTACTGTGAAAAGCCCTTCAATTTTTCCTTCAATTTGATACTCTCCCTTATTTCCTTAGATATCCACGGTCGATTTTCCCTCTTTCTACCGTCCTTCCTTTTTGTTGGTATAAACCTTTGCTGAGCACTGTGAAAAATCGCTTGGAAGGTTCTCCACTGTTCCTCAACTGTTCGACCATAAAGTCTTAGCTCCCAGTTCTTCTCATCCCATTGTAATCTCCTTTGTTTAAACACAAAACTCTAGTATTTGATTTTACCTTCTCACCCTCCATCTGTATTTTAAATTCCACCATATTGTGATCGCTCCTTCCGAGAGGATCCCTAACTATGAGATCATGAATCAATCCTGTCTCATTACACAGGACAAGATCTAGGACCACTTGTTCCCTCACAGGTTCCATTACATACTGTTCTAGGAAACTATCGCGGATACTTTCTATAAACACCTCCTCAAGGCTGCCTTGACCGACCTGGTTAAACCAATCGACATGTAGATTTAAATCCCCCATGATAACTGCTGTACCATTCCTACATGCATCAGTTATTTCTTTGTTTATTGCTTGCCCCACCATAACATTACTATTTGGTGGCCTATCGACTACTCCTATCAGTGACTTTTTCGCCTTACTATTCCTGATTTCCACACAAATGGATTCAACCTTATCCTCCATAGCACCGATGACATCCCTTACTATTGCCCGGATGTCATCCTTAAATAACAGAGCTACACCACCTCCCTTACCATCCACTCTGTCCTTCCGAATAGTTTGATACCCTCGGATATTTAACTCCCAGTCGTGACCATCCTTGAACCATGTTTCAGTAATGGCCACTAAATCATAGTCATTCACGATGATTTGTGCCATCAACTCATTTACTTTATTCCGAATACTACGAGCATTTAGGTAAAGTACACTTATGTTGGTTTTTTTACCTCTGTTTTGAATCTTAACATCTCCAGTTTTATTCCTTTTAATATTACTGGGCCTATTCACTGAGCTCCCCTCAGTCACTGTACCTTGCACTGTCGCCCTTTTTGATTTTTGACTATGTCTTCTCTGCCTTGCACTTTCCCCCTTACTTCCTTTTGCTTCTGTCCCTGTTTTACTGCCTTCCAACTTCTTGCATCAGTTCCCATCCCCCTGCCACATTAGTTTAAACCCTCCCCAACAGCTCTAGCAAACACCCCCCCCCCCCCCCCCCCCCCCCCCCAGGACATCGGTTCCAGTCCTGCCCAGGTGCAGACGGTCCGGTTTGTACTGGTCCCACCTCCCCCAGAACTGGTCCCAATGCCCCAGGAATTTGAATCCCTCCCTCTTGCACCATCTCTCGAGCCATGCATTCATCCTATCTATCCTGACATTTCTACTCTGACTAGCTCGTGGCACTGGTACCAATCCTGAGATTATTACCTTTGAGGTCCTACTTTTTAGTTTATCTCCTAACTGCCTGAATTCAGCTTGTAGGACCTCATCCCGTTTTTTACCTATATCGTTGGTGCCTATGTGCACCACGACAGCTGGCTATTCACCCCCCCCCCTCCAGAATGCCCTGCAGTACCTCCGAGACATCCTTGACCCTTGCACCAGGGAGGCAACATACCATCCTGGAGTCTTGATTGCATCCACAGTACCGCCTGTCTATTCCCCTTACTATTGAGTCCCCTATCACTATAGCGCTGCCATTTTTCTTCCTGCCCTGCTGTGCAGCAGAGCCAGCCACGGTGCCATGAACCTTGCTGCTGCCTTCCCCCGGTGAGCCATCTCCCCCCACAGTATTCAAAGCGGTATATCTGTTTTGCAGGGAGATGACCGCAGGGGACACCTGCACTGCCTTCCTACTCTTGCTCTGTCTTTTGCTCACCCATTTTCTATCTCCCTCAGTAACTTTCACCTGCGGTGTGACCAACTCGCTAAACGTGCTATCCACACCCTCCTCAGCATCGCGGATGCTCCAAAGTGAGTCCATCCGCAGCTCCACAGCCGTCAAGCGGTCTAACAGGAGCTGCAACTGGACACACTTCCTGCACGTGAAAGAGCCAGGGACAGTGGACGTGTCCCTGAGCTCCCACATCGCACACGAGGAGCATGACACGGGTCTGGGATCTCCTGCCATGTCTTAAACCTTAGGTAAACTTATACAACTACAATTTCAAAATAAAAATAAATAAATTAGACAATGAAAAGAAAAACTACTTACCAGTCACTTACCAGGGTTAAAAAGCACCTCCTCCCCACCCAGCTTCAAATTCCCAAACTCCCTCTGGCTGTGTATTCTTTGGCTCACTGGGAGAACTCACCCAGGTTTCAGATGCTCTCTGGTTTTCTCCCTGCAGATTAAAAGTTACAGGCCAGGAGAAAGAGAGAGAACAAAACAGGATAGAAAAAGCACCTTCTCTCACTCTGCACCGAATTACCAAGTTGCAATTCCCACTCTTGATGTGCGTCACTCCGGCTGTGTCTCCTTGACTTGCGCAAGCTTCTATATAGCCCCATTATTGTAGAATCCCAACCAGGGTGTCGGATAGGGGATAAGTGGGGGGTGGGGGGGGGGGGGGGGGGGGGGGGGGAGGTGGGTTGGCAGCGGTTTGGGGTTTTGTGTTGGTTTTACTTTGCAATGTTAGGTATTTTGGATGATAAAATCTGAAAAGTTTGAATTTTAAAAAGTTGGTTGATGGGTGTATCAATCAAGTGAACCTGGATATCGAGTTTCTTGAATGTCGTTGGAGCCACATTCATGAACGTTACTTGATGGACTGAATAATGGTAAACATCCTTTAGTCTAATTAAGATATAGAGAGTACATCATTTCAATAAAAGTCCTCTACCGCCCACATATTTAGCAAAAAATTAAGTGCTTTATTTTTGCAGAATCGCCGTATGCACAGCAAGGTGGGGGGAATGTTAGTGATGATGGGCGGAATTCTCCGACCCCCCCCGCCGGGTCGGAGAATCGCCCGGGGCCGGCGTCAATCCCGCCCCCGCCGTGTCCCGAATTCTCCGCCACCAGAGATTCAGCAGGGGTGGGAATCAACCCGCGCCGGTCGGCGGCCCCCCCCCCCGGCGATTCTCCGGCCCGCGATGGGCCAAAGTCCTGCCGCTGTCAAGCCTCTCCTGCCGGCGGGAATCAAAACACCTACCTGACCGGCGGGACTGGAGGTGCGGGCGGGCGCCGGGGTCCTGGGGGAGGGGGGGGGAGGCGCGGGGCCAACTGACCCCGGGGGGTGCCCCCACGGTGGCCTGGCCCGCGATCGGGGCCCACCAATCGGCGGGCAGGCCTGTGCCATGGGGGCACTCTTTTTCTTCCGCCTTCGCCATTGTCCTCACCAGGGCGGCCTGACGCCGGAGTGGTTCACGCCACTCCATCACGCCGGGAACCCCGCCCCGCCGGGTAGGGGAGAATCCCGGCCGGTGTTTGAGGGATAAATGCTCACCAAGGCACCAGGGAGAATTTCCTAGTTTTCCTTCAAAACAGTATCGTGGATCTTTCACGTTCACCTGAGAGAATATCAGGACATTCTTCAAAGTGCGGCAATCTCTCTGTACTGTACTGTCAGAATGTCAGGATACAATGTCAGTTCACATCTATGGAGCGGTGCTCAAACTATGGTCTATGGAATCATCAGAGACCAGAGCTTTTCCTATTCGTTCATGGGCGTTGCAGGCTGGGCCAGCATTTATTGCCCATCCCTAATTGACCTTGAGGTGACACAGTCAACCACACAGAGTTAACCACATCGCTGTGTGGGCCTGGAGTCACATGTAGGCCAGACCGGGTAAGGACGGCAGATTTCCTTCACTAAAGGGAACCAGATGTGTTTTTATGACAATCGACAATGATTTTATGGTCATCATTAGACTTTTTAATTGCAGATTTTTATTGAATTGAAATTTCACCATCTGCCGTGGCGGAGATTCGAACCTCAGAGCATTTCCCTGGGTCTCTGGATTACTAGTCCAGTGACAACACCACTAGGCCACCGTCTCCCCAGAGTGTTACCAACTGAGCCACGGTTAATACCTGTCATTTATATAATTGCAACTATCTATTTCTGTCATTTTCTCTGTACACATTTAAATTAAAGTACGGTAGAGATATTCCTTTAGCTTAAAATGATCGACATGTTCCAGCCCCAGTACTGAACCATGCAGGGTGCAGCAGGCTACACATCAGTTGTTCACATTCTCACTCTCACTTCACTTCCTTTATCTCAAGCCACTCACTTCAAATCACGCCGTGGGACCTTTGGAACGTCACTGGGTCACACGGTCTGTAGCTCTTTTTTTATATAGAACATTACAGCTCAGTACAGGCCCTTCGGCCTTCGATGTTGCACCGACCTGTGAAACCCCTCTAAGGGCCATCTACCTATCTAATGACCATTTGAATGCGTTTAGTGTTGGCGAGTCCACTACTGTTGCAGGCAGGGCATTCCACGCCCTTACTACTCTCCGAGTAAAGAACCTACCTCTGACATCTGTCCGATATCTATCTCCCCTCAATTTAAAGCTATGTCCCCTCGTGCTAGACATCACCATCCGAGAAAAAAGGCTCTCACTGTCCACCCTATCTAATTCTCTGATCATCTTGTATGCCTCAATTAAGTCACCTCTTAACCTTCTTCTCCCTAACGAAAACAGCCTCAAGTCCCTCAGCCTTTCCTCGTAAGACCTTCCCTCCATACCAGGCAACATTCTTGTAAATCTCCTCTGCACCCTTTCCAAGGCTTCCACGTCCTTCCTATAATGAGGCGACTAGAACTGCACACAATACTCCAAATGCGGCCGCACCAGAGTTTTGTACAACTGCAACATGACCTCATGGCTCCGAAACTCAATTCCTCTACCAATAAAAGCTAACACACCGTACGCCTTCTTAACAACCCTCTCAACCTGGGTGGCAACTTTCAGGGATCTCCCGGACAAACTCTCACCCTTGACCCAGGAGGCTGTGAGCCGAAATCCCATGACAGAGACTTCAGTGTGGAATGAATTCCAAAAGACAGTACCAAGCAGATGCAGCAATGTTGGGGGTACCAGGTTTCAGAGGAGGTGTTAAACTCGAGACGTGCCTGGTCCACTGAGGTGAATGTACTGCTGGACGAGAAGTTGGGGGTTCCTTTCCAGTGATCTGGCCAGTGTTTATGCTTTGACCAAAATTACTGAAACAGGTTGCCTAGATGTCCTGCGATCATGAAAGCTTCTATATAAAGGATCTCTTTCTGCGTTTTTGTTTTGAAATGTGAAAGACACATTAATGTGTGAACTCGCCCACACAAAGTCCCATCACCACATCCAACTGACTATGAAGCCGCAAGAATCTGTAACAGTCTTTCCTGTTTATTTCCTTTGTCCCCATTTCTTCTCTTTTATTTTTTCTTATTTTTGGTCTGTGGACCCATAATCCAGTTGGGTCTTTAAGCAGAAGACTCAAGAGTTGAAACCAGCTGCTTGCCAGGACAATGTGTTCCAAGGTTTCGTGTTGTGGAGGGAGTTGGTTCAGTTGGTTAACTGGCAACTGGTGGGTTGGCCAGGTACAGTGTTCTGCTTGACAATGGTCAGTAATTGGTTCCTGCGTGGTGCTTTCTGAGAGAACGTAGCAGAAGTGTTTAGACCTTGGAAGTGAAAGAACGCTTTCTCTCTCTCTCCTGTTTGTTGATGTGAAGGGACTGCTCTATTTTTCTGAAATCAGCGAGTGCCTGGAGCATCCTTCACTGTGAAGCTGAAATGACGCTGAGTCTGCAGAGAAAGTAGACAACCTTGCCAGAGAAAACCAGCTACAGCCCAGAAGGAAGAAGTACCAAAACAAAAGCCTGAACTTCAGAAAGACATTGGGCTGGATTCTCTGTTTTTTGGGGACTATGACCGCACGCCGTCGTCAAAACTGTGGATTTTCCCGCCAGATAAACTGGTGTCAAAAGGCCACATATTCACAGCCCTGCAGGGGGCCAGCAGGGACCCGTCGTGAAGCTCACAGCTCCAGCTGCAGAGACGGCCCCGGTACTTCCAGGTCGGAGGCCACGCATGCTCACGCCGGCGGCCTCCAATGGCCGCGCCATGCTCCATGGCGGAGCTGGACCCTGAACATAGTGCCCCCAATCGGCCGCGCGCCCGACCCGGAACGAACGCCCAACCATTGCCAGGCCATGTATTAGGCCTCTCCTGCCCGCCCATCAGCCCACCCCCGACCAGACTGCGGACGCGACACGAGTAACCCGATCGGCAGGACCATATCAGATCCACGGTGTCAGGACTTATAGATTTCATAGAATTTACAGTGCAGAAGGAGGCCATTCGGCCCATCGAGTCTGCTCCGGCTCTTGGAAAGAGCACCCTACCCAAGGTTAACCCCCCACCCCATCCCCATAACCCAGTAACCCCACCCAACATTAAGGGCAATTTTGGACACTAAGGGCAATTTATCATGGCCAATCCACATCTGCACATCTTTGGACTGTGGGAGGAAACCGGAGCACCCGGAGGAAACCCACGCACACACGGGGAGGATGTGCAGACTCCGCACAGACAGTGACCCAAGCCGGAATCGAACCTGGGACCCTGGAGCTGTGAAGCGATTGTGCTATCCACAATGCTACTGTGCTGCCCTTGGCCGGTCGGGAGCTGGGCGGGCCTCCAGCCATGGCCGTGGGTAGGCGGTACCTGGCACGGCGTACTCTCCAAATACGCATTCTTTTCGGGGCCCAGTGAATCGGGGAACGGCCGCCGGTCCCGATTTTGCCGCCGAAATAGATTCTCCGCCCCGCTGCCAGCCGCGATTTTGGCGTCGGGTGCGGAGAACCCAACCCATTGACTGGATGCCATCCCAGTGCATCAGAGATCCTTTTCCTTTCATTTCCCTTTCCGCCACCATTCCCCTTCTGTGTTTGTCTGTGTGTGTAAAGAATTATTCGAGTTAGGAGTTGGGCAGCACGGTAGCATTGTGGATAGCACAATCGCTTCACAGCTCCAGGGTCCCAGGTTTGATTCCGGCTTGGGTCACTGTCTGTGCGGAGTCTGCACATCCTCCCCGTGTGTGCATGGGTTTCCTCCGGGTGCTCCGGTTTCCTCCCACAGTCCAAAGATGTGCAGGTTAGGTGGATTGGCCATGATAAATTGCCCTTAGTGTCCAAAATTGCCCTCAGTGTTGGGTGGGGTTACTGGGTTATGGGGATAGGGTGGAGGTGTTAACCTTGGGTAGGGTGCTCTCTCCAGGAGCCGGTGCAGACTCGATGGGCCGAATGGCCTCCTTCTGCACTGTAAATTCTATGATTCTATGATGAATAGGGTAGTGTGAGAAAGGGGTAGCAGACAGCTACATTTCCTGTCTATTTAATTCTAATTTTGTACATAATAAAAGGTTACTTGTGTTGTAAAGTTACAAACCTGGTAACGGGACTGCAGTTTATTGGGCTCATCAAGGACCTCGGGTATTTTAAATTAAATCTAATTTCACCTGTGCTGCAACTCTTGCCAAGAGGAGCTGGAATTGACCACGGCCTGGCCCAGGGTGTCAGGACTCTGGGTCAGGTGGGTGCGGAATTGAAAATGAAAATCGCTTATTGTCACGAGTAGACTTCAATGAAGTCTCACGGTAGCATGGTGGTTAGCATCAATGCTTCACAGCTCCAGGGTCCCAGGTTCGATTCCCGGCTGGGTCACTGTCTGTGTGGAGTCTGCACGTCCTCCCCGTGTGTGCGTGGGTTTCCTCCGGGTGCTCCGGTTTCCTCCCACAGTCCAAAGATGTGCGGGTTAGGTGGATTTGCCATGCTAAATTGCCCATAGTGTAAGGTTAATGGGGGGGATTGTTGGGTTACGGGTATACGGGTTACGTGGGTTTAAGTAGGGTGATCATTGCTCGGCACAACATCGAGGGCCGAAGGGCCTGTTCTGTGCTGTACTGTTCTATTTCTATTTCTATAAGTTACTGTGAAAAGCCCCTAGTCGCCACATTCCGGCGCCTGTCCGGGGAGGCTGGTACGGGAATCGAACCGTGCTGCTGGCCTGCTTGGTCTGCTTTAAAAGCCAGCGATTTAGCCCAGTGAGCTAAACCAGCCCCATGTTGACCACGTACAGAGACCATGTACAACACGTACATGTTGACCACGTACCATGCACAAACGTACATGAATTGACCACGGCCTGGCCCAGGGTGTCAGGACTCTGGGTCAGGTGGGTATGGAATTGGCCAGGGTGTCAGGACTCTGGGTCAGGTGGGTGCGGAATTGACCACGGCCTGGCCCAGGGTGTCAGGACTCTGGGTCAGGTGGGTGCGGAATTGACCACGGCCTGGCCCAGGGTGTCAGGACTCTGGGTCAGGTGGGTGCGGAATTGACCACGGCCTGGCCCAGGGTGTCAGGACTCTGGGTCAGGTGGGTCTGGAATTGACCACGGCCTGGCCCAGGGTGTCAGGACTCTGGGTCAGGTGGGTCTGGAATTGACCACGGCCTGGCCCAGGGTGTCAGGACTCTGGGTCAGGTGGGTACGGAATTGACCACGGCCTGGCCCAGGGTGTCAGGACTCTGGGTCAGGTGGGGCTGAAATTGACCACGCACTAGCCCAGGGTGTTGTGACAAATTGCATTTATGTTAACATTTAAACTACAAATGATTATACTCACAAGTCTGGCTTAGACTCACCGGATGATATTCTAACCTCGTCAGGCTTTTCACAGAATTACATGTGTCTTTAAAGGCCTGTGGTGCACTTCTACTGAAATGTCTGATGAACATCCTTGCGTGGCACTGTTCTGAATCATTGGGCATAGCGGAGACCACGAGGCTTCTGCCCAGGAGATATCAGAGTGGTTTCAGTCTCCTGCGTGTTTGCGTAACCCTGAGAATTGCATCTCCGATTTCCTGTTTGAAAGTTCCTGAATCAGCTCCCTTTCAGGCCACGCCTTTCAGACCACAACAACTCAGTGTCTGCAAAGGGTCCTCATTCCCCTCTGGACCCCTTAACTCTTCTCTGCATTCTATGACAGAACTGATGAACCGGGAGGAGGAATCTCCCTCTGTTCAATCCTGAGACAGTTCTCTGAGCAGGAGCAGTGTTGTAACACTGCCAAACGATGATTTGTGAAGTAGGTGAAACTATCGCCCCAATAAAACACTTGCAACCTGCCAGAATGATCGTAGTCTCCAATGATAAAACGTACATTTCAGCAAAGGAATAAGATGTGTAACCGTACCTCCCTTTTTCTATAATCCTCTCCAGCCATACACCCAACGCTATCACCGCAACTCACCCCATACTACACCCCACCCTATCTCTGTCACCCCCTCCACGATACACCCCACCCTATCTCTGTCACCCCCTCCACGATACACCCCACCCTATCCCTGTCACCCCCTCCACGATACACCCCACCCTATCTCTGTCACCCCCTCCACAATACACCCCACCCTATCCCTGTCACCCCCTCCACGATACACCCCACGCTATCTCTGTCACCCCCTCCACTATACACCCCGCCCTATCTCTGTCACCCCCTCCACGATACACCCCACCCTATCCCTGTCACCCCCTCCACGATACACCCCACCCTATCTCTGTCACCCCCTCCACTATACACCCCGCCCTATCTCTGTCACCCCCTCCACGATACACCCCACCCTATCTCTGTCACCCCCTCCATTATACACCCCACCCTATCTCTGTCACCCCCTCCACGATACACCCCACCCTATCTCTGTCACCCCCTCCACTGTACACCCCACCCTATCTCTGTCACCCCCTCCAGGATACACCTCACCCTATCCCTGTCACCCCCTCCACGATACACCCCACCCTATCTCTGTCACCCCCTCCACGATACACCCCACCCTATCTCTGTCACCCCCTCCACGATACACCCCACCCTATCTCTGTCACCCCCTCCACGATACACCCCACCCTATCTCTGTCACCCCCTCCACTCTACACCCCACCCTATCTCTGTCACCCCCTCCACGATACACCCCACCCTATCTCTGTCACCCCCTCCATTATACACCCCACCCTATCTCTGTCACTCCCTCCACGATACACCCCACCCTATCTCTGTCACCCCCTCCACGATACACCCCACCCTATCTCTGTCACCCCCTCCACTGTACACCCCACCCTATCTCTGTCACCCCCTCCACTGTACACCCCACCCTATCTCTGTCACCCCCTCCACGATACACCCCACCCTATCTCTGTCACCCCCTCCATTATACACCCCACCCTATCTCTGTCACTCCCTCCACGATACACCCCACCCTATCTCTGTCACCCCCTCCACGATACACCCCACCCTATCTCTGTCACCCCCTCCACGATACACCCCACCCTATCTCTGTACCCCCTCCACGAAACACCCCACCCTATCTCTGTCATCCCCTCCACGATACACCCCACCCTATCTTTGTCACCCCCTCCAGGATACACCCCTATCTCTGTCACCCCCTCCACTATACACCCCACCCTATCTCTGTAACCCCTCCATGATACACCCCACCCTATCTCTGTCACCCCCTCCATGATACACCCCACCCTATCTCTGTCACCCCCTCCAGCCATGTTGCCATGAACGATGCTGTGTAAGTACAAGTTTTTGTTCAATATACATGGATAGGATGGATATAGAGGGATACAGCGCTAGGAAGTGCTGAGGGTTTTGGCCAAGGGTGGTATCATGACCGGTACAGGCTTGGAGGGCCGAAGGGCCTGTTCCTATGCTGTATTGTTCTTTGTTCTAATATATAAAGTGAGAGTAGTATCAAGGAAGGGAATCCCCCCTCATCCCTCTGCACCCCCTTCCCACTCTACTTCCATGCTGCATTCCTAACCAATCCAGATCCCACTTGTTGACCAGAATCTGCCCACTTTCTTCCTGTTCTCCAGTTTCTTAAAGCTTCTTGGTCCGCCTGTCGTGGTGGTAATCTGCTCCAGTACAAAATGTTCAGGCCAGGAGAGGTGCAACCCGCTATGAATGACAACGATCGGCGGCCACTCAGTTGTTGAGTACATTCAAGATGGCGGCTAATAGGGTGGGGTTGATGGTGGTGCGGTGGTAATGTCACTGGACTAGTAATCCCAGAGGCCCAGGCTGATACTCTGTGGCATGGGTTCAATTCCCACCTTCTCAATAAATCTGGAATGTAATGGTGACCGTGATACGATTGTCGTAACAAATCCATCTGCTTCACTCTTGTCTTTTGGGGAAGGAAATCTGCCGTCCTTACCTGGTCTGACCGACTTGTAATGCCAGACCCACAGCAATGTGGCTGGGGTGTTAACTGCCCTCTGAAATGGCCGGGCAAACCTCTTTGTTCATCGGGACGGGCAGTAAAGGCCGACCTTGCCAGTGAGGCGCGCCTCCCACAAGAGAAGAAAAAAAAGTAGATTTTATTTTGATACTGAGGACAGAAGAAAGCGTGGGATGGTGGAGCTGAGGTAGAAAGTTTACCACGATCCCCTTGAGTGAGGGCAGATGGTTTACCTTCTGCTCCTATTTCTTACGTTTTAATATAAGGCGCAGCTGGGTGCTAAGGTAGGGTTTGGGCCACAGCTCCGTAGTGGTTGGATTGTGTGGGTTTCACAGAAGCGATGGCCATCCAGCTGTCGGCTCACATGTTAGTGAGGTTCAGTATGTTTATAGTCGTTTTTCTTTTAAGGCTTCAAAACTTTTAAGAGGTTTTTTTTTGATGCAAAAGACCTGTGAGTGAATACAAAGAGCTTTCACTTGTGGCTAACTATGTGTGGGCAAATGTTCAGCATCTGACAATAGGATTAATGGTCCCACTGCAGTGCTGAATGACAGAAAGTATCATAAACTTCTGCAATCTTCTATCAGGTGCCTGCACTGCACAAACCACATCCACACTATCTTGATCAAGAGTAACATGAACAATAGGCACTAATCTTTGATGCTCCTTCACAAGGCCCTGTTTTATCTACAGCCCAAAATCGCGGGCTCGTTTAGCACAGAAGAGATGTGAACAAGATTGCAAAAGAAAAAAAGTGCCAACAAGGCAAATCCCAGTGAGTAGAAACCTATGCACGAAATGGTGTAAAAGATCTAAGTGGGAGCTCACTCAGCGCTGCCCGCAAAATGCAGCATAGTGGAAACTTTGGAGCTGCGTTATTACAATTCAAGCTTCTCTCCGGCATCCGTTAACCAATCCTCCATCCACGCTAACATTTTACCCCCATGAGTCTGAATCCTGTGTGTGCCGAGCTATGCGCAAGAGCCATTTCCTGATTATGTTTTTTGTGTCAATTTAGAGTACCTAATTCTTTTTCTTCCAACTAAGGGGAAATCCACCTAATCATTTTGGGTTGTGGGGGCTGAGGCCCATGCAGACACGGGGGAGAATGTGCAAACTCCACACGGACAGTGACCCGGTGCCGTGAGGCAGTAGTGTTTCTTGATTATGTTACATGAAACAGCAAGAGGGAAATGGAGAGTTTAAGGTAAATAATGCAGAAATCCAAAATGTGTGATGGAGAATGCAACATGGAATCTCGTGTCGTTTCATCCAGGGTAACACAGAGTTTGTTCCGTACGATGCGACACAGTCTGGTGTGTGATTATGCGGCCCAGAGTGTGTAACGCACACCAAGGACTGCGTCACGCCGAGGTTAATCTACTTTTTCTTTTGCGCAGGGTATACACGCAATGCGCTGACAAAACGTAATGCAGCATATGGAATCCTTTGCCTAAAGTATAACCTACAGTGTAGCACACACTCCAAATTATCGTAAGTGCAGAGTGACTCAGTCTGGAGAACATTAGATGCTCATCAGCCTTCTCTGTTGATAGTTTAAAGTGCGCTGAATGTCTGGCGTGTAGCAATCTGCATTGGGGCCCACTCCTGGGCACCGGTGCCAACTTGAACTGGGCAGGAATGCGAGGCAGAGTTTTACGATAATTTGGAGTGTGTGCTACACTGTAGGTTATACTTTAGGCAAAGGATTCCATATGCTGCGTTATGTTTTGCCAACGCATTGTGTGTGTACCTGCTGCATCAAGGCGCCACCCTCCTAATAACAAGACATATAATGCAGAGTATTTCTTGTCCACTGGCTAAGCTGGGGATGCAGATAAATGCGCAGAAATACTTAACTTACAACGAGGAGACAATCCTCTTCTTCTAAATGTGCAGTGGTTCACTGGGTGCTTCGTCTTGTGTTCGTAGCTTTTGGTTAAAGGCTTTTCCAGCTTTCAATTCAGCTTGTCTTGTTTTCACTTTGTCTCTCTGGTGCCTCGTAGTCTCTCTCTTTATAGAACCATAAAATCCCTACTGTGCAGAAGGAGGCCATTCGGCCCATCGGGTTTGCACCAACATTCCGGAAGAGCACCCATGTCTAGGCCCACTCCCCCACCCTATCCCCGAAACCCCACCTAACCTCTTGGACACGAAGGGGCAATTCAGCACGTCCGATACACCTAACCTGCACATCTTTGGACTGTGGGAGGCAACCTTCGTGCCTTTTAATGCCGCAAAACCTCAAATTATTTCAAAGGAGTGTCCGCCTGACCAGCATGATCTGCAGCATGGGGGGGGGGGGGGCGTCACAGTGGTTAGCACTGCTGCCTCACAGCGCCAGGGACCCGGGTTTGATTCAAGCCCTGGGTGGCTGTCTGTGTGGAGTTTTCACTTTTGGCTGTCCCGTCACATTGCCCGCAGATTGGAAAATTCTGCCCTTAGTCAGTGGGGACTTCCGCTAACCACACATTATTTTGTGCCTTTTGAAGAGATTATAATGGTCAGTTCTGGGGGCCACACTCTGGGAAGGATGTGAACACAATGGAGAGAGCGCAGAAGAGGTTCACAAGGATGGTTCCAGGGTTGAGAAACTTCAGTGATGAGGATGGATTGGAGAGGTCGGGACCGTTCCCCTTGGAGAGAAGGAGGCTGAGAGGAGATTTGAACGAGATGTTCGAAATCATGAGGGGGCCGGACAGAGTAGGTCAGGAGAAACTGTTCCCGCTCGGAAAAGGATGGAGAACGAGAGGGGCACAGATTTAAATTGATTTGCAAAAGAAGCAAATGTGATGTGAGATAAAGGAGTCTGGAATGCACGGACTGGAAGTGTGGTAGAGGCAGGTTCAAGCGAGGCATTCAAGATGATTATTTGAACAGAAACAATGTGCAGGGGTACGGGGAAAAGGCAGGGGATTGGCACTAAGTCGTGATGCTCGTGTGGAGAGACGTTGGGCCGAATGGCCTCGTTCTGCCCCGTAACAATTCTGTGATTCTCTGATTCCAAAACCTTTTGTGGTGGATGGACATCAATATTTTGAAACGTTTGAATAGATTCATTTGTCCTTTATGATAATAATCTTTATTATTGTCACAAGTAGGCTTACATTAACACTGCAATGAAGTTACTGTGAAAAGCCCCTAGTCCCCACACTCCGGCGCCTGTTCAGGCACACTGAGAGAGAATTCAAAATGTCCAATTCACCTAACAAGCACGTCTTTCGGGACTTGTGGGAGGAAACCGGAGCGCCCGGAGGAAACCCACGCAGACACGGGGAGAACGTGCAGACTCCACACAGACTGTGACCCAAGTAGGAGTGGAACCTGGGACCCTGGCGCTGTGAAGCAGCAGTGCTAACCACTGTGGTGCCATGCAGCCCTTTAATTTACCAAACTGACAAAAATAAACCCTGGGCCAAATAGAAAATGGGTTTGTATATTTATTAAAAGCCATTTTCAATCATGTAAAACCCATTGGGTGGTGGCCTGATTGGCATTGTGGTCACAATGGCTGATTTTGTTGGGGGATTTACCTGTGATAAACAGTCGTAAATCATTTTACAACGCAGCTCCATTGTGATGGTTCATGGCAGACTTTACCGTTGGAGTTCAGCGTAATCAGAAGCTGGACCAAAACAACCCATCAATACATTCAATGTTCTGGCCGTAACCATGTCCCGGGGCTCACCAATCCTGCCCATCACAGCAACTCTGCTCCCAATAATCTTAGTCGCTTTGGAGTTTCAGCTCTATTTCTCTCTTTTGATTCTATTTAATTTAATTTTAAATACTTGTGTCACCAAGTGTAACGCTTAAATTATCATTTGTGCTCAGCGGTACAGCTGGGGTGTTGTCGTTCATTCCCCACCTGCACAGGTGTCGCCTCCTGTGTGCACAATGTGTCTGCCAGTGTCAATCAGAGGTAGGTGGTGCTGAGCTACAGGGCCGGCTCAAGGCACCGGCAACTCGGGCTGTTGCCCGGGGCGCCATGTGCTCGGGGGCGCCAGACTCGGGTCCCGCGCATGCGCAGTTGGTCCGGTGCCAACCAGCGCATGCGCGGCCCCCCCCGGCTCGGTCCGCCCCCACCCGCTCGGTCCCCCCCCCCGCCCCCCCTCGGGTCCGCCCCCCTCGGGTCCGCCCCCCCGCCCCGCCCTCGGGTCCGCCCGCCCCCCGCGTCCGCCCGCCCCCCGCGTCCGTCCGCCCCCCCGTGTGTTCGCCCCCCCGCCCCCCTCGGGTCCGCCCCTCCTCGGCCCCGCCCCCCCGCCCCCCTCGGGTCCGCCCCTCCTCGGCCCCGCCCCTCCTCGGCCCCGCCCCCCCTCGGGTCCGCCCCTCCTCGGCCACCCCACACCGCCCCCCCCCCACCCCGCCCCCCCTCCTCGGCCCCCTCGGCCTCGGCCCCGCCCCCCCCTCGGCCTCGGCCCCGCCCCCGCCCCCGCCCCCGCCCCCCCCTCGGCCTCGGCCCCGCCCCCCCCTCGGCCTCGGCCCCCACCGCCCCCCCCCCCGCCCCCGCCCCGCCCCCCCCCCCCCCAAGGGCGCCGAAGTTCAGCTTGCCCGGGGCGCCAGCAACCCTAGAGCCGGCGCTGCTGAGCTACAATAAGCTGGATGAAAGGAGCAACACAGCATCTTCACCACGAGTGAAGGCGAGAGGCCACAATGCAGGATGGCACACCCATTCAATTATTGAACAGGGGAAGAGAGACGGGGGAGACAGTAAGAAATCAAGGTCCCTAAAGGTAGTGGGGACACTGTAAAAGCTGAGAGAACTTTAGCCCCTGCTGTCTGGAACTTTTGGGGAATGGTCAATACTGAGGGATGGCAGCGAAGAGGGGACGGAGGCCAATTAGCCCCTATTACATTGTCCTCCGAATACAAGGTTTGATAAGATGGTTATGTTTTAAACCGTCTCTTCAATTTAAGATAAATTGGGGTGCTGAAAAAGGCCACGAGAGCTGCTTTTGGTTCTGCCTAATGGTAAAGCTGGACGGACAAGTTACCCCGAGGGCCGGAGGCACAGTCAAATGTTGCTGAAATGCCCACGCCAGGTTCAACAGCTGAAAACAAAGGCAGAAGCTGATGTCCCTTTCATTGCAGACTTTCTATCTCAGAGACTAGACACAGGAATAGAGAGGGAGAGTCCTAGTGGGCAGCACGGTAGCATGGTGGTTAGCATAAATGCTTCACAGCTCCAGGGTCCCAGGTTCGATTCCGGCTTGGGTCACTGTCTGTGCGGAGTCTGCACGTCCTCCCCGTGTGTGCGTGGGTTTCCTCCGGGTGCTCCGGTTTCCTCCCACAGTCCAAAGATGTGCGGGTTAGGTGGATTGGCCATGCTAAATTGCCCGTAATGTCCTAAAAAAAAGTAAGGTTAAGGAGGGGTTGTTGGGTTACGGGTATAGGGTGGATACGTGGGTTTGAGTAGGGTGATCACTGCTCGGCACAACATTGAGGGCCGAAGGGCCTGTTCTGTGCTGTACTGTTCTATTCTATTCTAGAGAGAGATAGCGAGACAACAGTGCTGCGAGCAATGGCAAAAAGGCTGTAACGTGTGAAAAACAGAAACAATAAGAGCAGCAGGAGGCCATTCGGCCCTTTAAGCCGGCTCTGCCATTCATTATGGTCATGGCTGATCATCCAACTCAATAGCCTGATCCCGCCTCCCTCCCCCTCCCTTCGCCCTGAGTGCTGCATCTAACTGAAGCGTAACGTCAGAGAAATGCCAGAAGAAAAATCACAGAGGCATTAAAATATTTTGTACTTTAAAACATTCTCTTTGAATTCTCTTTTAATCTTTCTAAAATTAATGAAATTCATTCAATTGAGTAACAAACTGACTATTCACTTTCCAATTAGCGGGGCGAAGCAGAGCACCGTGAAGATGGACATGTGGAGTGAAGAGTTGTGGGTGTGTCGAGTTGGGGCCCCACAAGGGTTGACATGTTGAGCGTCCAATGGTGGAAATCGGCCGGGGATTCAGTACAATAATTGGCAAGTTATGCTGCAGCTGTGCAGAATCTTAGTTAGGCCACACTTTGAATACAGTGTTCAATTCTGGTCGCCAAACTACCAGAAGGATGTGGAGGATTTGGAGAGGGTTTTACCAGGATGTTGCCTGGTATGGAGGGCATTAGCTATGAGGAGCGGTTGGATAAACTCGGTTTGTTCTCACTGGAACGACGGAGGGCGAGGGGCGACCTGATAGAGATCTACAAAATTATGAGGGGCATAGACAGAGTGGATAGTGAGAGGCGTTTCCCCAGGGTAGAGGGGTAAATTACGAGGGGGCATAGGTTTAAGGTGCGAGGGGCAAGGTTTAGAGGAGATGTACGAGGCAAGTTATTTCACACAGAGGGTAGTGGGTGCCTGGAACTCGCTGCCGGAGGAGGTGGTGGAAGCAGGGACGATAGTGACATTTAAGGGGCCTCTTGACAAATACATGAATAGGATGGGAATAGAGGGATACGGACCCCAGAAGTGCAGGAGGTTTTAGTTTAGACGGGCAGCATGGTCGGCGCAGGCTTGGAGCAGGGGGAGTGGGCCTAGGGAGGGTGCTCTTTCTGAGGGTGGGGTGCAGGCTGAAAGGGCTGAATGGCCTCCTGCACTGTCGTGATTCTATAATCCGACTTGCCATTTCTTTGTATTCCATTCCCCTGGAGATAATGGACAACATTCCAGCTGCCTCTTTGATTGACTATTGAACCTGGTCTTAAGTGATTTGTAAACATGGGCGCCTTTTGCTTTGCTGCTCCACAGTTTCTCGCCTTTCAACATTTAAAAATAAACTCTGATTTGTCTTTCTCAGATCAAAGCGGACGACCTCACATTTCTTCACACTGAATGCCATCTGTCACCGCTCCTTCCACTCATCCATCTGTTTATGTCCCTTTGTAATTGTCTGTTCCTGCGATTCACTATAATCACAGCAACCCATTCTTCTTGTGGGCAAGTCACCCAGAGGATTCTCACTGATAGTAACGGCACCATCAGCTTATTTAGATGCCAGGTAACTGCTGACTCTGAAAGAAATCAAAGATTTCCCATTGTTTTCGAATGCGCACTAAACATTTAAAAGATCATTTGATCTTGATGGCAGGCACGGTAGCACCGTGGTTTGCACTGGTGCTTCACAGTTCCAGGGTCCCAGGTTCGATTCCCGGCTTGGCTCACTGTCTGTGCGGAGTCTGCACGTTCTCCCCGTGTCTGCGTGGGTTTCCTCCGGGTGCTCCGGTTTCCTCCCACGAGTCCCGAAAGACGTGCTTGTTAGGAGAATTGGACATTCTGAATTCTCCCTCTGTGTACCCGAACAGGCGCCGGAATGTGGTGACTAGGGGTTTTCACTGTAACTTCATTGCATTGTTAATGTAAGCCCACTGGTAACAATAAAGATTATTTTTTTTTAAAATTAATCCCCTTTTGAAGGCTACTGTTTAATCTGAATCAAGCTGCAGTTTAAGGCAATACATTCCAAATCCTGAAACACTGGGGTTAGGGTTAGGGTTCGGGTTGTGGTTGGGGTTAGGGTAGGGGTTAGGGTTATGGTTAGGGTTCGGGTTCGGGTTAGGGTTCGGGTTGTGGTTGGGGTTAGGGTAGGGGTTAGGGTTATGGTTAGGGTTCGGGTTAGGGTTAGGGTTAGGGTGAGGGTTAGGGTCAGGGTTAGGGTGAGGGTTAGGGTGAGGGTTAGTGTCAGGGTTAGGGTGAGGGTGAGGGTTAGGGTTCAGGGCGGGGGTCAGGGTTCGGGTCAGGGTTAGGGTTAGGGTGAGGGTTAGGGTGAGGGTTAGGATTCGGGTTATGTCACAGAATTTACAGTACAGAAGGAGGCCATTCGGCCCATCGAGTCAGCACCGGCTCTTGGAAAGAGCACCCTACCCAAGGTCAACGCCTCCACCCTATCCCCATAACCCAGCAACGCCACCCAACACTAAGGGCAATTTATCATGGCCAATCTACCTAACCTGCACATAGAACATAGAACATAGAACATAGAACGATACAGCGCAGTACAGGCCCTTCGGCCCTCGATGCTGCACCGACATGGAATAAATCTAAAGGCCATCTAACCTACACTATGCCCTTATCATCCATATGCTTATCCAATAAATTTTTTAATGCCCTCAATGTTGGCGTGTTCACTACTGTTGCAGGTAGGGCATTCCACGGCCTCACCACTCTTTGCGTAAAAAAACCACCTCTGACCTCTGTCCTATATCTATTACCCCTCAATTTAAGGCTATGTCCCCTCGTGCTAGCCACCTCCATCCGCGGGAGAAGGCTCTCGCTGTCCACCCTATCTAACCCTCTGATCATTTTGTATGCCTCTATTAAGTCACCTCTTAACCTTCTTCTCTCTAACGAAAACAACCTCAAGTCCATCAGCCTTTCCTCATAAGATTTTCCCTCCATACCAGGCAACATCCTGGTAAATCTCCTCTGCACCCGTTCCAAAGCTTCCACGTCCTTCCTATAATGAGGCGACCAGAACTGTACGCAATACTCCAAATGCGGCCGTACTAGAGTTTTGTACAACTGCAACATGACCTCATGGCTCCGGAACTCAATCCCTCTACCAATAAAGGCCAACACACCATAGGCCTTCTTCACAACCCTATCAACCTGGGTGGCAACTTTCAGGGATCTATGTACATGGACACCGAGATCCCTCTGCTCATCCACACTACCAAGAATTTTACCATTAGCCAAATATTCCGCATTTCTGTTATTCTTTCCAAAGTGAATCACCTCACACTTCTCCACATTAAACTCCATTTGCCACCTCTCAGCCCAGCTCTGCAGCTTATCTATGTCCCTCTGTAACCTGCAACATCCTTCCGCACTGTCTACAACTCCACCGACTTTAGTGTCGTCTGCAAATTTACTCACCCATCCTTCTGCGCCCTCCTCTAGGTCATTTATAAAAATGACAAACGGCCCCAGAACAGATCCTTGTGGTACGCCACTCGTAACTGAACTCCATTCTGAACATTTCCCATCAACTACCACTCTCTGTCTTCTTTCAACTAGTCAATTTCTGATCCACATCTCGAAATCACCCTCAATCCCCAGCCTCCGTATTTTCTGCAATAGCCGACCGTGGGGAACCTTATCAAACGCTTTACTGAAATCCATATACACCACATCAACTGCTCTACCCTCGTCTACCTGTTCAGTCACCTTCTCAAAGAACTCGATAAGGTTTGTGAGGCATGACCTACCCTTCACAAAACCATGCTGACTGTCCCTAATCATATTATTCCTATCTAGATGATTATAAATCGTATCTTTTATAATCCTCTCCAAGACTTTACCCACCACAGACGTTAGTCTCACCGGCCTATAGTTACCGGGGTTATCTCTACTCCCCTTCTTGAACAAAGGGACCACATTTGCTATCCTCCAGTCCTCTCGCACTATTCCTGTAGCCAATGATGACCTAAAAATCAAAGCCAAAGGCTCAGCAATCTCTTCCCTGGCTTCCCAGAGAATCCTAGGATAAATCCCATCCGGCCCCGGGGACTTATCTATTTTCACCTTGTCCAGAATTGCCAACACTTCTTCCCTACGCACCTCAATGCCATCTATTCTAATAGCCTGGGTCTCAGCATTCTCCTCCACAATATTATCTTTTTCTTGAGTGAATACTGACGAAAAGTATTCATTTAGTATCTCGCTTATCTCCTCGGCCTCCACACACAACTTCCCACCACTGTCCTTGACTGGCCCTACTCTTACCCTAGTCATTCTTTTATTCCTGACATACCTATAGAAAGCTTTTGGGTTTTCCTTGATCCTACCTGCCAAAGACTTCTCATGTCCCCTCCTTGCTCGTCTCAGCTCTCTCTTTAGATCCTTCCTCGCTTCCTTGTAACTATCAAGCGCCCCAACTGAAACTTCACGCCTCATCTTCACATAGGCCTCCTTCTTCCCCTTAACAAGAGATTCCACTTCTTTGGTAAACCACGGTTCCCTCGCTCGACCCCTTCCTCCCTGCCTGACTGGTACGTACTTATCAAGAACATGCAATAGCTGTTCCTTGAACAAGCTCCACATATCCAGTGTGCCCAACCCTTGCAGCCTACTTCTCCAACCAACACATCCTAAGTCATGTCTAATGGCATCATAATTGCCCTTCCCCCAGCTATAACTCTTGCCCTGCTCTCTGGACTGGGAGGAAACCGGAGCACCCGGAGGAAACCCCCGCAGACACGGGGAGAATGTGCAAACGCCGCACAGACAGTGACCCAAGCCGGAATCGAACCTGGGGCCCTGGAGCTGTGAAGCAATTGTGCTATCCACAATGCTACCGTGCTGCCTAAGGGTTAGGGTTCGGGTTAGATTTTCTTCATGGAAGATTTTCTTCACATCACCACTGGTCCGATTACCAATCACCTTCAATCTGCACCTCCTGATAATTGCCTCTTCAGCTCCAGGGAATAGATTCTCTTCACTTACACAAACATTTTGAATAAATCTCCTCTTCGCCTTCATTACAACTGCCTGACTATTGTGCTGCCTCACAGCACCAGGTACCCAGGTTCGATTCCAGCTCGGCTGACTGTGGTCTCATGGGATTACACCGATAGGGTGGTGGAGATAGATAGAATTTACAGTGCAGAAGGAGGCCATTCAGCCCATTGAATCTCCACCGGCCCTTGGAAAGAGGACCCTACTTAAGCCCACTCGCCCACCCTATCTCCGTAACCCAATAACCTTTTGACACGAAGGGGCAATTTTGAATGACCAATCCACCTAACCTGGACATCTTTGGAGTGTGGGAGGAAAGCGGAGCACCCGGAGGAAACCCACGCACACACGGGGAGAACGTGCAGACTCCGCACAGACTGGCACCCAAGGCCGGAATTGAACCCTGGTCCCTGCCGCTGTGGGGATGCCGGGGCAAGCACTATGCCACCTTTCTGTAGTCGAGGCAGGTTATCTCGCAATCTTTAAAAAGTATGTGAATGAAGGGCAGCATGGTGGCCTAGTGGTTAGCACAACCGCCTCACGGCGCTGAGGTCCCAGGTTCGATCCCGGCTCTGGGTCACTGTCCATGTGGAGTTTGCACATTCTCCCCATGTCTGCGTGGGTTTCGCCCGCACAACCCAAAGATGTGCAGAGTAGGTGGATTGGCCACGCTAAATTGCCCCTTAATTGGAAAAAATAATTGGGTAATCTAAATTTATAAAAAAAAAGTATGTGAATGAGCACTTGAAATGCCATAATGTTCAAAGCTATGAAGCAAGTGCTTCAAAGCCCGATTAGTGTAGATTTTGTGCAGTTTTGCCGCGTGGATCCACTGGGCCGAAGAGGGTCTTTTGTACCGTATGGCCCTATGATTCTGATGTCAGACAAAGCAATATATGGAATGGATATTTTCTCTATTTTTGTCCATCAATTCTCCTCCTTGCAGTGTTTCCCTGTAACCCAGTGTCTGTCTGTGGATCACTCTCATGTCTGTTACTACATTGCCCCCTGCACTTCAGTGACCAGCACTGACATCCTGCTTGAGCTGCAGTTCAGTGGTCACCTCCAGCAAGGCTATTTGTAAAATTTACCAGCGTCATAACGTCTGACCAGCATTGCCTGCTTTTACACCGACCGGTCAGTTCTTGTGTGAATATTTCTGCTCTCACCACGGCTGCTATTCGATATTAAAGGAGAAAGTTACTGAGTCTGACCCTGTGCCTGCGGGAAAATGCTGGGGGGAAACCCAGCTCCTCTGGCAGCAGGTCTGGAGAGAGAAACGGGGTTTAAAGTTTTGCGTTCAGCTGACTCTTCATGAAATGAAAATGAAAATGAAAATCGCTTATTGTCACGAGTAGACTTGAATGAAGTTACTGTGAAAAGCCCCTAGTCGCCACATTCCGGCGCCTGTTCGGGGAGGCTGTTACGGGAATCGAACCGTGCTGCTGGCCTGCTTGGTCTGCTTTCAAAGCCAGTGATTTAGCCCAGTGTGCTAAACAGCACACTGAAGGGGCTAAACAGCCCCTTCATCAGGGCTGGAGAGAGGTGGCAATGTGATGGGTTTCAATACTGTTGAAGAGAGATGTTGGAGAGCAGATGCAGCAACATAGACACGCAGGGATCGGCGGGAGCTCAGGAGAGGTTTGACACTAGTGTCAGGACGCAGGACAGAGGGGGAGGAGGTCTTGTGGCGCGGTGGGTTAGCGCCCCTGCCTCTGAGCCAGAACCTCCAGGTTCGAGTCCCACTCCAGACTTTTTTTTAATAAATTTAGAATACCCAATTATTTTTCCAATTAAGGGGCAATTTAGCGTGACCAATCCACCTACCCTGCACATCTTTGGGTTGTGGGGGTGTAACCCACGCAAACACGGGGAGAATGTGCAAACTCCACACGGACAGTGACCCAGGGCCGGGATTCGAACCCAGGTCCTCAGCGCCGTAGGCAACAATGCTAACCACTGTGCCACCCGTCCCACTCCAGACTTGATGGCCAAGGAAGGATCATAATGCGGTCAAATGGATTGAGTGTGTCAACCAGCAAACACGCCATGGGTAAGAGCGGGAGAGTCTCCTGGGCAACCATGCCTGGCGCACCTCAGGTTATACGCACCTGGCGACAGACTAACGACCTGTTACGAGAATTACTCGCGATGGAAACGGATGAAAGTTGGTCTCACAGTGCACCAATGGGTGTGGGAAGAGAATTGGAATTGGACAGCAATGGGAATGATAATGATAGTGTTAAGGACTGAGGCAGGCACTAATAAATGGTAGAAAGACCAGGGGCGGGATTCTGTGATCCTGAGGCTAAGCGTTGACACATTCGGAAACGCCGTTGCGTTTCCCGATGACGTCAACACGGACTCGGGAGCAGCAATTCTGGCACGGCATTGGAGTGGTTCACGTCGCTCCAGCTGCTGATCCCGGCCGCGAAGTGGGCGCAGCGGGATCCGCGCATGCGCGGTGGCTTCTTTCAATGCGCCGGCCCGGACACAACATGGCGCAGAACTACAGGGGCCGGCGCGGAAGAAAGGAGGCCACCAGCCAGAGAGGCCGGCCCGCCGATCGGTGGACCAGGCCACATCGGAGGCCCCCGCCGGGGTCGGAAACACCCCCCCTCCCCACAGCCCCCCACCTCCCCCCCACCTCCCCCGACTCTTCCATGCCGAGTTCCCGGCCATGCCGTCCACACCTGCTCTCAGCCGGCGGGACTCGCCGTTTTTACGATGGCCGCTCGGCCCATCTCAGGCCAAGAATCGGCGGGGGTTGGGGGGGGCCGCGTAGAGCGGGGATTCTACGGTCCAGCCCTGGGCTGAGAGAATCCCGTCCCTGATAACAGAATGTGTTAACAATAATAATCGCTTATTGTCCCAAGTAGGCTTCAATGAAGTTACTGTAAAAAGCTCCTAGTCGCCACATTCCGGCGCTTGTTCAGGGAGGCTGGTACGGGAATTGAACCCGCGCTGCTGGCCTTGTTCTGCTTTATAAGCCAGCTGTTTAGCCCACTCTGCTAAACCAGCCCTGATACTAGCAGAACAAGGGCCAGTACTCTCTGAAGGCAGACCAGAAGACATAGGAGCAGAATTAGATCATTCTGCCCATCCACCACAAACATGTGAATAGGTTACAGACTGGCCTTGTAGGGGAGGGGCTGGGGGAAAAAAAAACAAGATGGAGGGAGGTCAGGGTTCTTGGCCTGGAGTTGTTGAGCTCAATGCTGAGTCCTGATGGCTGTAAGGTGCCTCACTGGAAGATGAGGCGTTGCTCCTTCAGTTTGCGTTGGGTTTTACTGGAACGTCGGCGCAGGCTGGGAATGGATACGTGGGGTATGAGAGCAAGGTTCGGAGTTAAATTGGCAAACCACAGGAAGGTTGGAGCCATGCTTGCAGATGGAGTGACAGTGTTCCATGAAGCAGTCTGTGTTTAGACTCCCTGCTGGAGGCCGCATTGGGAGCAGTGAATACAGGAGACCAAATTGAAGGAGATGCAAGTTAAATGTCGCTTCACCAGAAAGGAGCGTTTTGAGGGTGAGGAGGGAGGTGGTAAAGGGACAGGTGTTACATCTCCTGCAATTGCATGGGAAGGAGGTGATGGACCAGAGCGTTTCAGAGGGAACGTTTCCTGAGGAATGCCGACGGGGGAAGTGTATCTGATGGTGGCATCATGCTGGAGTTGGCAGCAATGGCGGTGAAAGACCCTTTGAATACGGAGGCTGGTAGGATGAATAGTGAGGACAAGGGGAACATTATCTTGGTTCGAGAAGGGAGGGGAAGGGGCAAACGTGCAGGAGATGGGTCGGACATGGCGATGGCTCGTGATACAGCCTGTGATATTGCCATCTGATGCACACACTGACTTTGTCCTTGCTGGATCACTGTTGCTGAGCTTTGTTCGCCAATCTGTGCTCAAATGCAGACATGTGATCAATATTCATGCTTGGGCTAACAAGAGGCAAGTAACATTCGCGCCACACAAGTGCCAAGGTAATGACCATCTCCAACCATCACTGAAACCCCACTGTCAACATTCTGGGGTTACTATTGACCTGATCTTAACTGTAAGAACCATATAAATACTGTGACTACCAGGGCAGGTCAGAGGCTGGGAATCCTGCGGTGAGTAACTCACCTCCTGACTCCCCAAAGCCTGTCCACCATCTTCAGGGCACAAATCAGGAGTGTGATGGAATACTCTCCACTTGCCTGGATGAGTGCAGCTCCAACAACACTCAAGAAGCTCGACACCATCCAGGACAAACCAATCCCGCTTGATTGGCACCCGATTCACAAACAGTCACTCCCTCCACCATCGACACTCAGTGGCAAGGTGCACTGCAGTACCTCACTAAGGTCTTTAGACAGCACCTTGGGCGGCATGGTAGCACAGTGGTTAGTACTGTTGCTTTACAGCGTCAGGGTCCCTGGTTCTATTCCCACTTGGGTCACTGTCTGTGCAGAGTCTGCACATTCTCCCCGTGTCTGCGTGGGTTTCCTCCGGGTGCTCTGGTTTCCTCCCACAAGTCCCGAAAGATGTGCTATTAGGTGAATTGGACATTCTGAATTCTCCCTCCGTGTACCCAAACAGGTGCTGGAGTGTGGCTAAGGGAGAATTCAGAATGTCCAATTCACCTAACAAACACGTCTTTCGGGACTTGTGCGAGGAAACCGGAGCACCCGGAGGAAACCCACGCAGACACGGGGAGAACGTACAGACACCGCACAGACAGTGACCCAAGCCGGGAATCGAACCTGGATCCCTAGCGCTGTGAAGCAACAATGCTAACCACTGTGCTACCGTGCCACCCAAGGATGAGACCCTCCAACATTTTCCATCATGCGCCATGGAAGAAAAAACATCGTTTTTCTCTTTTTCCTCCCAAATAGTGTATAACTTCACATTTTCCCACGATTTATTCCATCTGGCATTTTCTTGTCTACTGACTTTATTTCTATTTTCATATATCTCCCCATTAGTCTACTCTTTATTTATCTTCAGCCTCTGTACATCCTCCTCAGCTTTTACTTTATCACCCTATTCTGTATCGTCAGCAAACGTGGGTACATTACACTCGTTCATTCAGCTCCGTCATTGATATAAATTGTAAATAGCTGAGGATATGCACCAGCCTGTCAGATACAGGCACTCTGCCAACCAATCAGGCATTGGCACTGAACTAACCAATCAAAGAGAGGCGCTAGATAAACCAATCAGGCATTGGCACTGAACTAACCAATCAAAGAGAGGCGCTAGATAAACCAATCAGGCATTGGCACTGAACTAACCAATCAAAGAGAGGCACTAGATAAACCAATCAGAAATAGGAACGGCACCACGCAGAGAGAAACACTGTGCTAGCATTATGATAAGACATTATTGCAGCGTGAACAGTGATGTTATTACATTATTAATAACGTCAAGTAATGCATTTTTAAACACAGTCATTTAATAGTATTTTTAGAATTTATTTGCTCATGGGATGTGGGTGTTACTGGCTGAGCCAGCATTTATTGCCCATGCCTAATAATTGCCATTGAGAAGGGGGTGGTGAACTGCTGCAGTCCATGTGATGTAGGTACATCCACAGTGCTGTTAGGGAGGCAGTTCCAGGATTTTGACCCAGTGATTAAGAAGGCGAATGGAGTTTTGTCTTTCATTGCTCCAGGGATGGAGTTTAAGACTAGGGAGGTTATGCTGCAATTGTATAAGGTGTTAGTGAGGCCACACCTGGAGTATTGTGTTCAGTTTTGGTCTCCTTACCTGAGAAAGGATGTACTGGCGCTGGAGGGTGTGCAGAGGAGATTCACTAGGTAAATCCCAGAGCTGAAGGGGTTGGATTACGAGGAGATGTTGAGGAGGCTGGGACTGTACTCGTTGGAATTTAGAAGGATGCGGGGGGGATCTTATAGAAACATATAAAATTATGAAGGGAATAGATAGGATAGATGCGGGCAGGTTGTTTCCACTGGCGGGTGAAAGCAGAACTAGGGGGCATAGCCTCAAAATAAGGGGAAGTAGATTTAGGACTGAGTTTAGGAGGAACTTCTTCACCCAAAGGGTTGTGAATCTATGGAATTCCTTGCCCAGTGAAGCAGTTGAGGTTCCTTCATTAAATGTTTTTAAGGTAAAGATAGATAGTTTTTTTGAAGAATAAAGGGATTAAGGGTTATGGTGTTTGGGCTGGAAAGTGGAGCTGAGTCCACAAAAAATCAGCCATGATCTCATTGAATGGCGGAGCAGGCTCGAGGGGCCAGATGGCCTACTCCTGCTCCTAGTTCAACGAAGGAACGGTCGATAAATTTCCAAGTCAGGATGGTGAGTGACTTGGAGGGGAACTTGCAGGTGGTGGTGTTCCCATGTATCTGCTGCCCTTGTCCTGCTAGATGGTAGTGCTAAGTTCTGCCTTAGGAGCCTTGGTGTGATGCTGCAGTTGCATCTTGCAGATGGTACACCCAGCTGCCACTGTGCGTCGGTGATGGAGGGAGTGACTGTTTGTGGATGGGGTCCCAATCAAGTGAGCTACTCTGTCCTGGATGGTGTCAAGCTTCTCGAGTGTGATTAGAGCTACATTCATCCAGGCCAATGGACAGCACTCCATCACGCTCTGACTGGTAACTTGTAGATGGCAGTCAGGCTTTGGAGAGTCAGGAGGTGAGTTACTCACTGCTGAATTCCCGACCTCGCACATGGTCGTCCATTTGCCATAATTATTCGGCAGGTCCAGTTCAGTTTCTGTTTAATGGTATCCTTCAGGATGTTGATAGTCAGGAATTTAGCGACGGTAATGCCATTTCACAGCGAGGTGCGAAGTTAGATTGTCTCTTGTTGGAAATTATCATCGATTATCATAGAATTTACAGTACAGAAGGAGGCCATTCAACCCATCGAGTCGGCACCGGCCCTTGGAAAGAGCACCTTACTTAAGCCCGCACCTTCTACCCTATCCCCGTAACTCAGTAACCCCGCCTAACCCTTTTTTGGACACTAAGGGCAATTTATCAAGGCCAATCCACCTAACCTGCACATCTTTGGACTGTGGGAGGAAGCCGGAGCATCCGGAAGAAACCAATGCAGACACGGGGAGAACATGCAGACTCCACACAGTGACCCAAGCCGGGAATCGAACCCGGAGGTATGAAGCAACAGTGCTAACCACTGTGCTACCGTGCTGCCCAATGATAATTTTCTGGCACTTGTGGTGGCGCGAATGTAACTTGTCACTTGTCAGCCCGCGCCTGGATATTGTCCAGGTCTTGCTGCATTTGGACATGGACTGCTTCAGTATCTGAGGAGTCGTGAATGGTGCTGAACGTTGTGCAGTCATCAGCGAACATCCCCACTTCTGACCTGATAATGACAGGAAGATCATTGATGAAGCAGCTGAAGATGGTTGGGCCCAGGACACTACTCTGAGGAGTTCCTGCAGTGATGACCTGGAGCTGAAAGATTGACCTTAAACAACCATAACCAGATTGTTTTGTGCCAGGTATGACTCCAACCAGCGGAGAGTATTCCCCCTGATTCCCATTGACTCCTGTTTCTCTGGGGATCCTTGATGCTATACTGAATCAAATGCAGCCTTGATGTCAAGGGCAGCCACTCTCACCTCACATTTGAAATTCAACTCGTACTAATATATGGGCCAAGACTTTAAGGAGGTCAGGAGTTGAGTGAGTTCAAACAAAGCAAGTTATTGCTGTGTAAGTGCAGCTTGATAGAAGTGTTGATAACCGCTTCCATCACTTTACTGGTGATGCAGAGTAGACTGATAGGGCGGTAATTGGTCGGGTTGGATTGGTCCTGTTTCTTGTGTACAGGACACACCTGGGCAGTTCTCCACATTGCCGGGTAGATGCCAGTGTTGCAGCTTGTTGCTCGTTCTGGGTGAGTGTGCTTAACACTCAATTGGCTCTGTTTTATTCCTTAGCTCTAGGGTCACCAGGTATCTTTATGATACCACCACGAGGTTCAAGTTCAAGTTCAGATCAATGACTCAATACACCAGTTAGTAAGTTCAAACAAGACACGTTTATTATTACACAGTTATTTACTACTCATGCATATAATACTAAGACTAAACTATTCCTACCACTACTAGGCCAATACTTATCTGGAATAAGGGAACTGCCGAATCAGGGAACAATGGCCTCTTGTCTTGTCCTGGATCTGCAGGCTTCCAGTTGGTGTGGACTAAAGGGGTCAGGAGTGTCTATTCTCGTAGCGAGCGTTGGTTGGACACTTACTTGTCGGTGTAGCAATTGGCCAGGCCTCTCCTTCTCACGTTCAAGTTCTTAGAGAGCTGCTGCAAAGGTGTTCTGCTGGGAGGGCCGGCTAAGAGAGCGAACTAAACTTGGGACCCGACTTTTATAGGTCCCAGGGGCTTCGCGCCCTTTTGGGCGGATCCCCTAACTCACTGGCAATCGATTGGGTCGCATCCCAATCGATTGATATGAATCCCCCGATACTGAGGCTGTCCCTCAATCGCGGGCCGGTTCTTTCTAACTGGTTTGTGTCCTTTTGTTTCAGACACCGTTGGCGCCGAGAAGTCTGACCTGCCATAGAATGTTTCGATTGCAGCTAATTGTTGTGTCCATTGTGCCCGGGAATCACCGGGAATCGCTCGATTAGTATGCAAACTTGTTACTTGTTTCAGTGCTGTCTGGTTTCTTCGCAGGCAGAATACACAGAGAGATTCTGCAGCCTGCTTGTCTTTCTGACATTGTCCAATTTTCCCTGCATGCATTTCAATTCTCCATTTTATGGCGGGAAGTGGCCAGCTTCGGTGGCTACAAGCTGTACCGGAATGGCTTGGCTAGGGGTACGGCAAGTTCTGGAGCACAAGCCTTCAGCACTATTGCTGGAATATCGGAATATTGTCAGGGCCCACAGCCATTGCCTTCAGCCGTTTCTTGACATCACGTGGGGAGTGAATCGTAAGGGTTAACATCTGTGATGCTGGGGAATTCTGAAGGAGGCTAAAATAGATCATGCAGCCAGCACTTCTTTCGGACGGCGGCTGTAAATAATTCATCCTTGTCTTTTGCGCTGGGTTTCTCCATCATTGACGACGGGGATATTTGTGGACCCTCCTCCTCCAGTGAGCCATTTGATTGTCCATTCACAACCATATGAGAAATGAATGCAAGAGCTTTGATTTGCTCCATCGGTAATAGGATCGCTTGGCTCTGCCTGTTACTTGCTACTTCTGCCGTTTGGCAGGCAAGTAGGCCTGTGTTGCAGCTTCGCCAGGTTAACACCTCATTTTGCGGTGTGTCTGCAGCTGCTGTTAGCATGCCCTCCTGCACTCTTCAGTGATCCAGGATTGATCCCCCGGCTTGGTGGGGCATAGCAATACTGTATTAACAGTAACAGCAACGGTACTTTCATTATTGAACTGCTTGCCGGTGGTACTGATGCAAGAAGTGCCAGTTATTGGCACAGCACAGATATGCCAGAATGATAGCAAGCCATGGAAAGGTTTGAGTTATCATAGAATTTACAGTGCAGAAGGAGGCCATTCAGCCCATCGAGTCTGCACCGGCTCTTGGAAAGAGCACCCTACCCAAGTCCACACCTCCACCCTATCCCCATAACCCAGTAACCCCACCCAACACTAAGGGCAATTTATCATGGCCAATCCACCTAACCTGCACATCTTTGGACTTTGGGAGGAAACCGGAGGAAACCCCGCACACACGGGGAGAACGCGCCGACTCCGCACAGACAGTGACCCAAGCCGGGAATCGAACCTGGGACCCTGGAGCTGTGAAGCATTTGTGCTAACCACTCTGCTACCGTGCTGAGGTTAGCCTCCATGGACAGGTAGCAAGAAACCACGTTCTCTGCTAAGAGCATCCAGAATGAGGAGGCGAAGCCTGAAATCATTCATAGGTCGTGCTTTAATTCAACAATGGAACAGGCTCAAGGAGGTGAATGGATTCCCCCTGTTTCTCTGTCGAGTTGGGGCAGAGATGGACAACCGAGCCGAGTGAGTGGGCCACATGAGTGATCATCTCAGTGGGCCGCAAGCTTGTTGACTGACCGTAACCCCATGAGTAAGATTAAATACATTTACTACACACCGAATATTTAATAATGAATGATAGAAAATGCTTCATCATTTATATATTAATAGAACTGCCATCAACTTCAAATAATAACAAAAGATGTATTTACACTTTGGACACAGAGGGAGCACACAGCTCTCACCGTCAATGCTGTGGGCAATCAGCGCGCTCCTCACCTCACTCGGCCTCGCTTTACGTGCGAATCACTTCAGTCGCACCGGTAGGAAAAAAAACTACGCGGACCGGAATCAGCGGAATGTGGCGACCCTGCACGTGGGCAACGGTCAACAAGATGTCTCGTGGGGCCGCACCCAGGACCCAGATGGGCCGCACGTGGCCCCCATGCCGCAGTTGCCCACCGCTGAGTTAGCGGGTGGAGAGGGATTGAACATCACTGTGAGAGCTGACCCTGACCCTGCCCGGTGTAAATGACGGCTCAGAGCACCATATTATACAATGGTGAGGACAGCTCTGCTGCTCCATATTGGAGACAGTACCATCAACAACCCAAGGACAGACTGGACGGACATTCATTTAACCCAATCCCCAGAGGAGGCGTCAAGAAAAGAAGGACGTTGACGCAACTGGACAGTCAACAACAAATATTCTCCTGCCTTTACAGTAACCAAGGGGTGGAAACTTTGATCCTGCTGTTCAGAAGCAGGACAGACTTCAATCTTTCTCAACTTTATATCTCCTGCTCCTCTTCTGATCCGTTTGTCGGATGTTGGCGTCGTGGGTAAGGCACATTCCTAACTGCCTCAGAAAGTGGAGAGTTGTCCTCTTCAGAGGGCAGGTAGAATCCGCTGCATTGCTGTGTGCCGGAGCGTATGTATAATGTGTGGGTTTCCTCCGGATGCTCCGGTTTGCCCCCACAAGTCCCGAAAGACATGCGGTGAATTGGACATTCTGAATTCTCCCTCTGTGTACCCGAACAGGTGCCGGAATGTGGCGACTAGGGGCTTTTCACACTAACTTCATTGCAGTGCTAACGTAAGCCGACTTGTGACAAGCCCAGCCCAGAGGACCATATGCTGCTTTCCCCTTTGAGGGGGTGGGGGAGAGCTGACTGGTGGTGATTTAACCTGAGGGTCACCCACGCCTCAGGAGAGGGGACAAGGTCGAGACAGCGGAACCTTTCTGAATGACCTCAGCTGGTACGGGGATTGAACCTGCGTTCTCGCTGTCGCTCATTAAGGACGGCGGATTTCCTGCCCGAAATGGCATCGGCGTGGGGTTTTTGCAATGATTTGGTAGTGTCGTGGTCTTCTTAATCCAGATTTATTTTTTGAATTTAAATTCCGTCCCCTCCTCCTCCCCCCCCACCCCCCTTCCAACTTGTGTCTCTGGAAAAGTAGTCCAGGTTTCTCAATCAATAACAATAATCAGTCTGCTGCCAGCCACTCTCTCCTTGCTGAAGGAAGCAATGAATGAAAAAAGGGTTGAAGTTGGATGGCTGTTTCTGAGTCCCTATCTGATAGAGAGAGAGAGGGAGGTGTAGCTTGCTGCATACCTGCTGACGGTTTTAGACTGCAGTGAGCAGCAGAGAGCCTGGAGGCAGAGCGGGTTGGTAGAATGTGCCTCTCACGCTGCCAATAAGCAGCAGTGGGTGGAGAATATACAGATTACTGGGTATGTGACTGGGTCACGTGGATTTTCAGATGGCTGTGTGTTGTCGGGCAATGCTGCAGACCACAGCTGCTAAAAAGGCAAAGGCGGACTCGAGCATGAGCTAAAATCCTGGATCTGGCAGCCATCGAATGATGTATTTTTTATGCTCAGCTATGAAAGGTATGTAGAGATTGTGCAAACCGTGCTGCCTCCGGGGGCTGTTGTTAACCAAGTGTGCAGTCTGATTAAAGATGGTTCATCTTCACATTGACGGCTTGCTCCTCTGAGTCCTGCTGTGCTCGGTTCGTGTTGAGCTGCCTTGACAGAGTGGAATAGGGATCGGGCTTATTTTGAAGGTACGCTGGTGGGGGGGGGGGGGGGGGGACGTTGGGAGGAGAGGAATGCCAGCAATTCAGCGAGGCGCACCGGGATGCCCAAGCAGGCTCCCTCCCTGCGCACGTCTCCCGGAATGAAGATGTTGGAGCGAGCTGTCAGCCTTGCTCGGGGTTAGCTGGCTGTTTTCGGCGTGGAATAGTGGTGTGTGAAGTTGCTGTGTGATCTCATCCTCCTGCACGGTCGCACTGGCCTTTCTGTTGGTGCAGCAGCACGGAGATCAGGGACTGGGGCTGTTAATCCTGCAAATATTTGCTGTCAGTTTGTACTCGTGAGAGCCGAACGGTCGAGACATTGATGGAGTGTGAATCATTTTGGCTGTTGCCCTGGTCAGATGTGTAACAGTAAAAGGTAGGGCATGAGGTCAGGTGCTCCGCCGCATTGAGAAACAGAATTATTCCACAGCGCACACACAACCTGATTTATAATACTCAAGGTTTATATATTTAAGACAGATGGAGAAAGAAGTTTCTCCACCACAGAAGCACAGACAGTTCCTGTTTGGTCTAAGTGGGCAGTATTTTCACGCAATGTCATTGGAACTCTGTACTGAAAGTCTTGTGGCCTGGATATTTTTTTTGAAGTTGGGGGATTTACTACAGGTTACACTTTCATAGAATCGCTACAGTGCAGAAGGAGGCCATCCGGCCCATCGGGTCTGCACCGACCCTCTGAAAGAGCACCCTATCTAGGCCCACTCCACCCCCTCCTGTCCCCGTTACCCCAACTAACCCACACGTCTGTGGGTTACACGTCTAAGGGGCAATTTAGCATGACCAGTCCACCTAACCGGCACAGAGCCTAACAGAGTCTCACTGAATGGGAATATAGATCCGAGAGCTTGGGTATGTCAGTTCAGGGACATCATAGACCCAGCAGACCTACCTCTGTGGCCAATTCCCTAGTCTGAGCGTCTGCCAGAGGTGATGGGCAGGGACAGCAGCCTTGTCAAACACCCCAGCTCATTTCCAAGGCATCGGATGTTGTAGTGGACCAGGGATTATGTATGTGTGTGTGTGCGAGAGTGTGTGTATGTGAGTGAGGGTGCTGATGTTTGTGAGTGTGGGCGAGCGTGTGTGTGAGTGTTGAAGTTTGTGAGTCTATCTGTGAGTATTGATGTTAGTGAGTGTGGGCGAGTGTGTGTTGATGTTTGTGAGTGTGTGTGTTGATGTAAGTGAGTATGTGTGTTGAGTGTTGATGTTTGTGAGTGTGTGTGTTGATGTAAGTGAGTGTGTGTGTTGAGTGTTGATGTTAGTGAGTGTGTGAGTGTATTAATGTTTGTGAGTGTGGGCAAGTGTGTGTGAGTATTAATGTTTGTGAGTATGTGTTGATGTTTGTGAGTGTGTGCAAGTGTATGTTGATGTTTGTGAGTGCAAGTATATGTATGTGTGTGTTAATGTTTGTGCGTTTGTGTGTGAGTGTTAATGTTTGTGAGTTTGTGTGTGTGTTGATGTTTGTGTGTGAGTGTTAATGTTTGTGAGTTTGTGTGTGTGTTGATGTTTGTGAGTTTGTGTGTGAGTGTTAATATTTGTGAGTTTGTGTGTGACTGTTGATGTTTGTGTGTGAGTGTTGATGTTGTGTGTGAGTGTTGATGTTTGTGTGTGAGTGTTGATGTTTGTGTGTGCAAGTATGTGTGTAAATTTATGTGTGAATTTCTATGTGCGTGTGAGAACGAGTGTGTGTGAGTGTCCATATATGTATGCGTGTGAGCGTATGTGTGAATCTGTGTGAGTGTGCACATGCATGTGAGTGTACATGTGTACACACACACTCAACCGGAGGCTGGTTTAGCTCAGTGGGTTGGACAGCTGGTTCGCGATGCAGAGCGAAGCCAACAGCGAAGGTTCAATTCCCCGTACCGGCTGAGGTTATCCATGAAGGTCCTGCCTTCTCATCCTTGCCCCTCGCCTGAGATGTGGGTGACCCTCAGGTTAAATCACCACCAGTCAGCTCCCCCCCCCACCCCCCACCCCTCAAAGGGGACTATAGCTACTTTATGTGAGTGTGTCTGGGTGTGGAGTGTGTGAGTTTGAGCGGAAGAGAGTGTGTGAATGTTTGTGTGGGAGTGTGTGTGAGTGTGTTTGGGTGTGAGTTTGTGTGTGAGAGTGTGTGGAGAGAGTGTTTGATTTCTGTGAAAGAGTGTGCGTGAGGATGTTGGTGTTTTGAGTGAGAGTGTGTGGGTGTTGGTGTTTTGTGTGAGTGAGTGTATATGTACGTGAATGTGAGAGTGTTGGTGTTTTGTGAGTGTTTGTGGAAGAGAGAGTGCGTGCGGAATTGTGAGGATGTTGCCGTTTTGAGAACGTGCGTGCGAATGTGTGTGAATGAGTGTGTATGTGTGTTGGCCACATTATTTCCCGAAATGAGAGAGGTTAACTTTGGATTTCTACAAAGAATAAAGAATAATACAGGACAGGAACAGGCCCTTCGGCCCTCCAAGCCTGTGCTGACCATGGTTTTAGCCTAAACTAAAACCGCCTGCACTCACAGAGTCCGTATCCTTCCATTCCCACCCTATTCATATATTTGTCTAGATGCCCCTTAAATGCCGCTATTGTATCTGCTCCAACCACCTCCCCAGGCAGCACGTTCCATATATTTAGCACCCTCTGTGTAAAAACTTGCCTCTCACATCCGTTCTAAACTTTTCCCCTCACAACTTAATCCCATGTCCCCCAGTACTTGACTCTCCTACCCAAGGAAAGAGCATCTGACCATGCCACTCTGTCCATGCCACTCTGTCCATGCCACTCTGTCCATGCCACTCTGTCCATGCCACTCTGTCCATGCCACTCTGTCCATGCCACTCTGTCCATGCCACTCTGACCATGCCACTCTGTCCATGCCACTCTGACCATGCCACTCTGACCATGCCACTCTGACCATGCCACTCTGACCATGCCACTCTGTCCATGCCACTCTGTCCATGCCACTCTGTCCATGCCACTCATAATCTTGTCGCCCTCTCTCAGGTCGCCTCTCACCCTCTGTCGTTTCAGTGAGAACAAATCCCTTCTGCACCCTCTCCAAAGCTTCCACATCCTTCTGGCAGTGTGGCGACCAGAATTGTGCACAATATTCCAAATGAGGTCTAACTAAGGTCCTGTACAGCTGCAATATGACTTGCCAGTTTTTATATTCAATGCCCGTACCGATGAAAGCCAGCATGCCGTATACCTTCTTGACCACCTTATCCACATGCATTGCCCCTTTCAGCGATCGGTGGGCATGCATGCCCAGATCTCTCTGCCAGTCAATACTTACACAATACTGTGTAATTCCTACATGCATTAGACCTTCCAAAGTGCATTACCTCACACTTAGAACATAGAACATAGAACAGTACAGCACAGAACAGGCCCTTCGGCCCTCGATGTTGTGCCGAGCCATGATCACCTTACTCAAACCCACGTATCCACCCTATACCCGTAACCCAACAACCACCCCCCCCCCCCCCCCCAACCTTACTTTTTAGGACACTACGGGCAATTTAGCATGGCCAATCCACCTAACCAGCACATCTTTGGACTGTGGGAGGAAACCGGAGCACCCGGAGGAAACCCACGCACACACGGGGAGGACGTGCAGACTCCACACAGACTTGTCCGGATTAAACTCCATCTGCCATCCCTCCACCCAAGACTCCAACCAGTTTATATCCTGCTGTATCCTCTGACAATCCTCTTCACTATCCGCAACTCCGCCAATTTTTGTGTCATCTGCGAACTGACTAATCAGACCAGCTACATTTTCTTCCAAATCATTTACATACACCTCAAACAACGAAGGCCCCAGAACTGATCCCTGTGGAACGCCACTAGTCACAGCCTTCCATTCAGAAAAGCACCCTACTGATACCCTCTAATGGGAGATGGTTGGATTGTTGGTGTTATGAGTTATTAAACAAATGGAACTCAAAATCCCAGGCAAACAAGCACATGACTTTGAACCCATAGTCAACCCCCCCCCCCCCCCCCCCCTACCCCCAACATACACACACACCAAAGGCTACACACTAAAGCCAGTAATCCCAAGATCATTATCCAGATCTCTATCGTCGCCCCACTCCATTTCCCTTGCCCCAGTTGGTGTTCCAGTCTCCATCTACGGCTCTTCTGCCCATTGACTGGTCCTCCCTCCCATACATTGGCTCTTGGTTTGCCAATGCTTCAGATTAAAACTTCACATCCTTGTGTTTAAATACCTTCAAAGTGTCACACTTCCCCACCTCCATAATATCCTCTTATCCTCTCTCCAAACTCTTCATTCCGGCCTCGCAGTCAGCTCTCTCGATCCTGTACTCTGGAGTTAACTCCCTAAACGTCTCCGCAAGAGGTCTTGTGGCTTTAATGGGTTAGCTTCCCGGCCTCTGAGGCACAAGCCCAAGTCCCACCCCAAGACTCGATGGCCAAGAAAGGTGCGTTCGTAACGCAGACAAACGGGTTAAGCATGAATTTGTAAATCCTTCCAACACACCAGTGGTAAAAGTGGGAGAGATTCCTGGACGTCAGCCAGGCGATGGAAATAAATTAGGAGTCTGTACCATCTCTGTCCATAGCCCCAGGCTACAACATGCGTGTGGAAATCTATGTTGCCAGAGCAATGTGGACTCTGATGGTGGGGTGGGGCGCCAATTGGCTGGAGGGAGGGGGGCATTGTGGGTAAAGGGACTCTCTCCACATCGCCACCCTCCCTTCCTTTAAGACTCTTCTTAAATTCCTCTTCTTTCACAAGGTTTAAGCGTAGAAACATTCAGCCCTTCGAGCCTGCTCCGTCTTTCAATATGATCATGGCTAATCCTCGATCTCGATGCCATTTCCCCACTTTCTCCCCATACCCCTGGACGCCATTAAAATCTAAAAGATTATCCATCTCTTTCTTGGCCATTGCAACCGATAGCTTTGTCTTTGGCTCCTTGGTGGAGAGCGTTGGGATTGTCTTCTATGTTAAATATACTTGATAGAATGTAAATGCATGTTGTTTTAAGGATACACTGTGACTCAATGCCTACGTCGCTAAACATCCACTGTTCGAGTAATTTGGTTCGAATGTGAAAGCGTTCAGTTAGTTGCCATCGAAGCTCAGTGTGTGACACAACAGAGGGAATGAGGGGAATAATTTATCTCCTTTAATTAACCGCAGAAGGATTACAAACCTGTTCTTAACGAACAGGTTTCTGATTTCTGTTATGGTTATCAGAGGAAGTCCTCCCTCGGTTCCCCTCCTCTCCTCTTTCCCATTTCAGACGCCCCGTGGTGGTCACAACGCACAAAACATTCAGCCAGGGTTCCTCCCCTCTGCCACAACCCGATTTACCAGCCCTGCCAATGAGCTCATTCTACCTCACCACCTTTACGCAACACCGCCAATTAGGCCCAAATAATAATATTCTTCATTGTCACACGTAGGCTTACAGTAACACTGCAATGAAGTTACTGTGAAAAGCCCCTAGTCGCCACATTCCGGCACCTGTTCGGGTACACAGAGGGAGAATTCGAAAAGTTCAAATCACCCAACAAGCACGTCTTTGGACTGTGGGAGGAAACCGGAGCACCCGGAGGAAACCCACGCAGACACAGGGAGAACATGCAGACTCCGCACAGGCAGTGACCCAAGCCGGGAATCGAACCTGGGACCCTGGCGCTGTGAAGTATCAGTGCTAGCCACTGTGCTACCGTGGATAGGAGAACATATTTAATGTGTGTCTTGATACCCAGGGCAAAAAGTTAGTGCCTATAATCAGTTCCCTCAGTCTCCCATCTTCCGCTCATTCGATTAAGCAGTAATCGAGACTCTGGGTACCAGATTAGCTTCAGTTTACCGGAGAAATATGGGCTTTAATGCTGAACCTTAGACACCAGAGCAAAGGGCTTTTAAAAAAAATAAATTTAGAGTACCCAATTGGTTTTTTTTCCAGTTAAGGGGCAATTTAGTGTGGCCAATTCACGTCTTTTTGTGTTGTGGGGATGAGACCCACGCAGACACGGAGAGAATATGTAAACTTCACAAGGACAGTGAGCCAGAGCCGGGATCGAACCCGGGTCGTTGAGGCAGCAGAGCTAACCACTGCACCACCGTGCTGCCCCAGGGCAAAGAGCTTTGATTGCTGGCGGAATTAGTGGAACAGAGTGATGGGCTTTACAGCACAAAAAGAGGTGCTTCGGCCCATCGAATCTGTGTTGGCCATCAAGCACCTATCTATTCTAATCCCATTTCCCAGCACTTGTGTGCTCGGGTGTTTCAAATGATCATCTAAACGCTATTTAAATGTTGTGACCACTACCACCCTTTCAGGCAGCGAACTCCAGACTCCCACCACCCTCTGGGTGAAACGGTTTTTCCTCAAATGCCCTCTAAATGTCCTACCCCTGACCTTAAATCTGCCCCCCCCCCCCCCCCCCCCCCCCCCCGGTTACTGACTCTTCTACTAAAGGGAAAAGTTTCTTCCTATCTACCCTATCCGTGCCGATTAAGTCCCCCCCTCAGTATTCTCTGCTCCAAGGAAAACAACCCCTGTCTAACCAACCTCTTCATCACTGAAATGCTCCAGCCCGGGCAACATCCTGGTGAATCGCCTCCGCACGCCCTCCAGTGCAATCGCATCCTTTGTAAAATGTGGCGACCAGAACTGCACACAGTATTCTAGCTGTGGCCATAACCTCCTTGCTCTTATATGCTGTACTTTGGTGAATAAAGGCGTGGTGAATGTATTATGGTAACCATTCACCACTGTACTACACTGTACCAGGCTGTTGCCCATTTGGGCTCCACCTATGGACCATTGTACTGTACTACACTGATTCTATCATGCTGGCGCCCTTGTGGGCTCCGCCCCTGGCTCCGCCCCCTTGAGGGGGGTACAAAGAGCAGCTGCCCTGTAGGCGGCTCTCATTGCAGAGCAGTCACAGGTAGGCACTGTTGATTAAAGCCACTGTTCACTTCAACTCTCTGTCTCGTGTGAATTGATGGTCGCATCAAAAGGCAAATATCCCATAACCTCCCACCTTATCTGCCTGTCCTGCTGCCTTCAGCGATCTAAGGATCTAAGGAACCCCAAGTTCCCTCTGGTCCTCTGTACTTCCGAGTTTCCTCCCATTCACTGTGTCATTCCCTTGCCTTGTTCGTCCTCCCAAAATGCATCAGCTCACACTAACACATGGAAGGGTTAGGAGAGCGGTGGGATTGGCTTCGACAGGGTAAGTGGCCATTCCTATTATGGTTCACTGGATATAAGCTGTGCACATCCATCAACATTCAAACCACCAAACTGAGTAACGATTCTTTTCAATTTCATTCTGTAAGAAACTGATTGGAATTGGAGATTGGAATCGTACAATCTGAATCGAGCGTCTGGTCCTTCAGTGACAGCGCAACCTCTCAACGATGTCCACCCATTAATTCCAGAAGGATTAGCGAGTAAAAATTGTCATGAGAGACACATTATTTAAAAGTTGGATCTATTTGTGTCAGGAATCAATCAACTCTGCGGAATGCACGACGAGGTGACAGGGAATTCAGACCTGTGTTAATCAGACACAGCACAGGCTGCTGCCATTTCTACCATTGGGAAAGACTGTCTCACACAAAAGGTAAATGTCGAGTGACGCTAGGTTGGTAATTAGCCACAGTTCACAAGGGACCAGTGAGAAGGTAAACCTTACCAGTAATTGTAGCAGGAATCTTGACAATAATACAGCGGTGATAATACCATGTGACAACAATTGTGGGACTGATTATGTCAGCAATTATGACTGTAATATTGCAGTAACAGTGACAGAAATCACTGCAATATTCACTGCAGTATTCATCACAGTAATAGTATCAGTAATCATTGCTATAATCACTACTGTATTCATTGCAGTAACAGTAACAGAAATCACTGCAATAATCACTGCAGTATTCATTGCAGTAATACTGTAAATAATCATTGCTATTATCACTGTATTAATCATTGCAGTAATAGCATTAGGAATCATTGCAATAATCAGTACAGTATTCATTGCAGTAATAGCATCAGGAATCATTGCAATAATCACTGCAGTATTCATTACAGTAATAGCAATAGGATTCATTGCAATATTCACTGCAGTATTCATTGCAGTAATCACATTAGGAATCATTGCAATAATCACTGCAGTATTCATTACAGTAATAGCATCAGGAATCATTGCAATAATCACTGCAGTATTCATTACAGTAATAGCATTAGGAATCATTGCAATAATCACTGCAGTATTCATTACAGTAATAGCATTAGGAATCATTGCAATAATCACTGCAGTATTCATTACAGTAATAGCTTTAAGAATCATTGCAATAATCACCAGTATTCATTACAGTAATAGCATCAGTAATCATTGCAATATTCACTGCAGTATTCATTGCAGTAATCACATTAGGAATCATTGCAATAATCACTGCAGTATTCATTACAGTAATAGCATTAGGAATCATTGCAATAATCACTGCAGTATTCATTACAGTAATAGCATTAGGAAATCATTGCAATAATCACTGCAGTATTCATTACAGTAATAGCTTTAAGAATCATTGCAATAATCACCAGTATTCATTACAGTAATAGCATCAGTAATCATTGCAATAATAACTGTGCAGTATTCATTACAGTAATAGCATTAAGAATCATTGCAATAATCACTGCAGTATTCATTACAGTAATAGAATTAGGAATCATTTCAATAATCACTGCAGTATTCATTAAAGTTATTGCATCAGTAATCATTGCAATAATCACTGCAGTATTCATTACAGTAATAGCATTAGGAATCATTGCAATAATCACTGCAGTATTCATTACAGTAATAGCATCAGTAATCATTGCAATAATCACTGCAGTATTTATTGCAGTACTCATTGCACTATTCATTGCAGTACGCACAACAGTCATATAATACTAATAATAATCTTTATTAGTGTCACAAGTAGGCTTACATTAACACTGCAATGAAGTTAAAGTGAAAATCCCCTAGTCGCCACATTCCGGCGCCTGCTTGGACACACACAGGGAGAATTCAGAATGTCCAAATTACCTAACAGCAGGTCTTTCGGTACTTGTGGGAGGAATCCGGAACAGCCGTAGGAAACCCACGCGGACACGGAGAGAACGTGAAAGCTCCGCACAAACTGTGACCCAAGCTTGGAATCGAACCTGGGACCATGGCGCTGTGAAGCAACAGTGCTACCCACTGTATTACTGTGCTGCCCCAGTATTCATTGCAATAATCACAATGGTATTCATCGCTATAAACACTGCAGTATTCATTGCAGTATTCATTGAAATAATCACTGCAGTATTCATTGCAATAAACACTGCAGTATTACATTGAACATAGAACAGTACAGCACAGAACAGGCCCATCGGCCCTCGATGTTGTGCCGTGCAATGATATTCATTGCAATAGACACTGCAGTATTCATTGCAACAATCACTGCAGTATTCATTGCAGTTCTCACTGCAGTATTCATTGACATAATCACTGCAGTATTCATTGCAGTACCCACTGCAGTATTCATTGCAATAATCATTGCAGTATTCATGGCAATAATCACTGCAGTATTCATTGCAATAATCACTGCAGTACTCACTGCAGTATTCATGGCAATAATCACTGCAGTATTCATTGCAGTACTCACTGCAGTATTAATTGCAATAAACACTGCAGTATTCATTGCAACAATCACTGCTGTATTCATTGCAGTGCTCACTGCAGTATTCATTGCAATAAACACTGCAGTATTCATTGCAATAATCTCTGCAGTATTCATTACAATAAACACTGCAGTATTCATTTCAGTAATCACAACAGTATCCATTGCTGTGCTCACTGTATTATTCATTGCAATAATCACTGCAGTATTTATTGCAATAATCACTGCAGTATTCATTGCAGTACTCACTGCAGTATTCATTGCAGTACTCACTGCAGTATTCATTGCAGTACTCACTGCAGTATTCATTGCAGTACTCACTGCAGTATTCATTTCAATAATCACTGCAGTATTCATTGCAATCAACACTGCAGTATTCATTGCAGTACTCACTGCAGTATTCATTGCAACAATCACTGCAGTATTCATTGCCATAATCACTGCAGTATTCATTGCAGTACTCACTGCAGCATTCATTGCAGTATTCACGGCAATAATCACCGCAGTATTCATTGCAGTTCTCACTGCAGTATTCATTGCAATAAACACTGCAGTATTCATAGCAGTTCTCACTGCAGTATTCATTGCAACAATCACTGCAGTATTCATTGCAACAATCACCGCAGTATTCATTGCAGTTCACACTGCAGTATTCATTGAAATAATCACTGCAGTATTCATTGCAATAAACACTGCAGTATTCATTGCAGTTCTCACTGCAGTATTCATTGCAATAAACACTGCAGTATTCATTGCAGTTCTCACTGCAGTATTCATTGCAATAATCACTGCAGTATTCATTGCAGTGCTCACTGCAGTATTCATTGCAACAATCATTGCAGTATTCATTGCAGTTCTCACTGCAGTATTCATTGCACCAATCACTGCCGTATTCATTGCACTTCCCACTGCAGTATTCATTGCAGTACTCACTGCAGTATTCATTGCAATAAACACTGCAGTATTCATTGCAATAATATCTGCAGTATACATTGCAATAAACACTGCAGCATTCATTGCTGTATTCTCTGCAGTATTCATTGCAATAAACACTGCAGTATTCATTGCTGTACTCACTGTATTATTCATTGCAATAATCACTGCAGTATTCATTGCTGTACTCACTGTATTATTCATTGCAATAATCACTGCAGTATTTATTGCAATAATCACTGCAGTATTCATTGCAGTACTCTGCAGTATTCATTGCAATACTCACTGCAGTATTCATTGCAGTTCTCACTGCAGTATTCATTTCAATAATCACTGCCGTATTCATTGCAATACTCACTGCAGTATTCATTGCAGTATTCACTGCAGTATTCATTGCAGTACTCACTGCAGTATTCATTGCAGTACTCACTGCAGTATTCATTGCAGTACTCACTGCAGTATTCATTGCAGTACTCACTGCAGTATTCATTTCAATAATCACTGCAGTATTCATTGCAATACTCACTGCAGTATTCATTGCAATAATCACTGCAGTGTTCATTGCAATACTCACTGCAGTATTCATTTCAATAATCACCGCAGTATTCATTGCAATAAACACTGCAGTATTCATTGCAGTAGTCATTGCAAAAATCACTGCAGTATTCATTGCAATAATCACTGCAGTATTCATTGCAGTACTCACTGCAGTATTCATTGCAAAAATCACTGCAGTATTCATTGCAACAATCACTGCAGTATTCATGGCAGTACTCAATGCAGTATTCATTGCAGTAATCACTGCAGTATTCATTGCAGTGCTCACTGCAGTATTCATTGCAATAATCATTGCAGTATTCATTGCAACACTCACTGCAGTATTCATTGCAATAATCACTGCAGTATTCATTGCAATAATTAATGCAGTATTCATTGCAATAATCACTGCAGTATTCATTGCAACAATCACTGCAGTATTCATTGCAGTGCTCACTGCAGTATTCATTGCAATAACCACTGCAGTATTCATTTCAATAATCACTGCAGTATCCATTGAAATAATCACTGCAGTATTCATTGCAATAAACACTGCAGTATTAATTGCAATAATCACTGCAGTATCCATTGCAATAATCACTGCAGTATTCATGGCAATAATCACTGCAGTATTCATGGCAATAATCACTGCAGTATTCATTGCAACAATCACTGCAGCATTCATTGCAATACTCACTGCAGTACTCATTGCAATACTCACTGCAGTACTCATTGCAATAATCACTGCAGTATTCATTGCAATAATCACTTCAGTATTCATGGCAATAATCACTGCAGTACTCACTGCAGCATCCATTGTAGTAATCACTGCAGTATTCATTTCAATAATCACTGCAGTATTCATTGTAGTAATCACTGCAGTATTCATGGCAACAATCATTGCAATACTCACTGCAGTATTCATTTAAATAATCACTGCTGTATTCATTGCAGTACTCACTGCAGTATTCATTGCAATAATCACTGCTGTATTCATTGCAGTACTCACTGCAGTATTCATTGCAATAATCACTGCAGTATTCATGGCAACAATCACTGCAGTCTTCATGGCACTATTCACTGCAGTATTCATTGCAATAAACACTGCAATAATCATTGCAGTCTTCATTGGAGTACTCACTGCAGTATTCATTGCAATAAACACTGCAATAATCATTGCAGTACTCACTGCAGTATTCATTTCAATAATCACTGCAGTATTAATTGCAATAATCATTGCAGTACTCACTGCAGTATTCATTTCAATAATCACTGCAGTATTCATTGCAATACTCATTGCAGTATTCACTGCAGTATTCATTGCAATAATCACTGCAGTATTCATTTCAATAATCACCACAGTATTCATTGCAGTACTCACTGCAGTATTCATTGCAGTACTCACTGCAGTATTCATTGCAGTACTCACTGCAGTATTCATGGCAATAATCACTGCAGTATTCATTGCAAGAGACACTGCAGTATTCATTGCAGTGCTCACTGCAGTATTCATGGCAGTAATCACTGCAGTATTCATTTCAGTGCTCACTGCAGTATTCATTGCAGTAATCACTGCAGTATTCATTGCAATAATCACTGCAGTATTCATTGCAATAATCACTGCAGTATTCATTGCAATAATCACTGCAGTATTCATTGCAATAATCACTGCAGTATTCATTGCAGTATTCATTGCAATAATCACTGCGGTATTCATTGCAATAACCACTGCGGTATTCATTGCAGTAATCACTGCAGTATTCATTGCAATAATCACTGCAGTATTCATTGCAGTAATCACTGCAGTATTCATTGCAATAATCACTGCAGTATTCATTGCAATAATCACTGCAGTATTCATTGCTATAATCACTGCAGTATTCATGGCAATAATCACTGCAGTATTCATTGCAATACTCACTGCAGTATTCATTGCTATAATCACTGCAGTATTCATTGCAATAATCACTGCAGTATTTATTGCAATAATCACTGCAGTATTCATTGCTATAATCACTGCAGTATTCATGGCAATAATCACTGCAGTATTCATTGCAATACTCACTGCAGTATTCACTGCAGTAGTTGTAGTAATTTTGGGAGTTATCCTTGCAGTTATAGTGACAGTATATATTGCAATAATCACAGAATCACAGAAATACACGGTGCAAAAGAGGCCCTTTGGCCCATCAAGTCTGTACTGACACATGAAAAACACCTGACCTGCCTACCCAATCCCATTTGTCAGCATTTGACCCAAAGCCTTGAATGTTAAGACATGACAAATGCTCACCCAGGTACTTTTTAAAGGATGTGGGGCAACCCGCCTCTACCACCCTCCCAGGCAGAGCATTCCAGACTGTCACCTTCCTCTGGGTAAAAGTCTGCCCTAAACCTTTGCCCCTCACCTTGAACTTGTGGCCCCTCGTAACTGACCCTTCAACTAAGGGGAACGGCTGCTCCCTATCCACCCTGTCCGTGCCCTTAATAATCTTGTACACCTCGATCAGGTTGCCTCTCGGTCTTCTCTGCTCCAGCGAAAACAACCCAAGGCTCTCTTCATTACAGTACTAATTGCATTAAGTATTGTAATAATTGTGGCGGTAATCATTGCTGAGATTGTGGCAGTAATTGTGGTAATACCCACAGCAGTAATTTTGCTTGTAATCATAGCAGAAATTTTGGCAGGTAACTTATTGGCAAATGCGGATGTAATTGTGGCCAAAACCATGACGAAAGCTATGGCAGTAACCATGGTAGTAATTGTGATAATAATTGAGGCAAGAATCATGGATGTAATCCGAAGAGGTGACATGATGCTGGTTAATAAGCCCTGGCTTCTCGGCATCTTATTGTGGGTTGTAAAACATGAAAGGTTTACCACTATCAAGATAGGAAGCTCGACAACTTTAACCTTCACTGTTTGTGGTCGATGCTGGACACCTCACGGGTGGACAATATCAGGGCCCTGTAGTTAATAGTGAAGAGGATAGCTGTCGACTCCAGAACAGAGTCAATGGTTTGGTTGAGTGAGCAGAGAAGTGGCAAATGGAATTCAATTTGGTAAAGGGTGAGGTCATGCATTTGGGGAGGGCAAACAAAGCAAGAGAATACTCCATAAATGGGAATATATTAGTAATCATGACAGTAATACTGACAGTAATCATAACGGTAGTCATGGCAGTAATCACGACAGTAATCATGGCAGTAATCATGGCAGTAATCATGACAGTAATCAGTGCAGTAATCATGACAGTAATCAGTGCAGTAATCATGACAGTAATCAGTGCAGTAATTGTGACAGTAATTGTGACAGTAATCGTGACAGTAATTGTGACAGTAATTGTGACAGTAATCGTGACAGTAATCGTGACAGTAATCGTGACAGTAATCGTGACAGTAATCATGGCAATAATTGTGACAGTAATTGTGACAGTAATTGTGACAGTAATTGTGACAGTAATTGTGACAGTAATCGTGACAGTAATTATGGCAGTAATTGTGACAGTAATTGTGACAGTAATCGTGACATAAATCATGGCAGAAATGCAGACAGTAATCATTGCAATAATCATGCCGTTAATCATGGCAGTAATCATGACAGTAATACTGACAATAATCATGGCAGTAATCATGCCAGTACTCATGCCATAATCATGACAGTAAATAATCCTGGCAGTAATCAGGACAGTAATAATATCAGTAATTATGGCAGTAATACTGACAGTAATCATGACAGTAATACTGACAATAATCATGACAGTAATCATGCCAGTACTCATGCCATAATCATGACAGTAAATAATCCTGGCAGTAATCATGACAGTAATAATATCAATAATTATGGCAGTAATACTGACCGTAATCATGACAGTAATCCCCCTGTAATCATGACGATAATTATGACTGTAATCATGACAGAAATCATGACAAATCCCAGCAGTAATCATGGCAGTGATCATGGTGGTAGTCATGACACTACTCATGGCAGTAATTATGACAGAAAACATGGCAGTAATTATAGTAATCTTAGCGGTAATCAATAAAGTAATCATGACAAAAATTATGACAGTAATCATGACATAATCTGGACAGAAATCATGACAGCAATCATGGCAGTAATCATGACAGCAATCATGACAGTAACCATGGCAGTAATCATGACAGCAATCATGACAGTAATCATGACGGAGATGATGACAGCAATCATGGCAGTAATCATGACAAAAATCATGACAGTAAACATGACAGAAATCATGACAGTAATAATCATGACAGTAATAATGATAGTAACAATGACAAATACTGGCAGTAATCATGACAAAAATATTTTTTTTGTGTTCTTTTAAAAACAAATTCCAATTAAGGTGCAATTTAGTGTGGCTAAACTGCACATCTTTTGGGTTGTGGGGGTGTGACCCACGCAGACACGGGGAGAATGTGCAAACTCCACACGGACAGTGACCCAGAGCCGGGATCGAACGCCGTGCTGATCACTACGCCACCGTGCCGCCCAACCGTGACAGAAATCATGGCACTGACTTTTTTTATTGATTTGTCCTATGGTGGGGGCAATAACAATCTGTTGTGGGGAGAGGTTTCCATTATTTTCACTATTTATTTTAGCAAAAGGAGCCAGAGTGACAGAACACAAAGACGCAATTGAAGAAAAGCTGAAGAGGAAGAAATGTTTCGATTTGCGTACACCGAAAAGCAGGTGTCGGCATTTAATGCACCTCGTGCGATAAGCAGCCTTGGCAAATAGAGAGCGCCTTTGATCACCGAGGAACAGGAATAGTATTGAGAGTTGTGAATTAAAGGCAGTACAGCAACATCGAGGCATTGCGTTAGGAAATCTGGGGAATATCATCATATGAAGAGTTATATTTGTTTGAAGGGAGAACCACACAAGGAAAGTGAATCATTCATTTCAACTTAGCAATTTGCTTCAATATTGGCATCAAAGATTTGCCCTGATTTATTCAATCCTGCAATGACTAATAATTCAATATTTTTCTATGTTCCGTGGGCACGAAGCCAGTGTCTATTGCCAATATCTAATTTCCCTGGAGAAGATGGAGGTAAATGCCAGCTACAACCACTGCAATCCATATGGTTACAGTAGTCCCACAGTGCTGTTAGTGAAGGATTTCCAGGATGCAGATCCACTGACCATTAGGGAATGTGTCCAAAGCAATGAGTTGGGGGGGGGGGGGGGGGGGGGGAATTAGGAAGCTCCCACAGCCTGCCCCATCCTGGTGGTGACCTGGTTCTCCAGTTTACAGAACTGGAACAGTTTACAGAACTGGAACACTTTCCAGCCTGGTGGCTATTAGAAAATAGAACAGTACAGCACAGAACAGGCCCTTCGGCCCCGATGTTGTGCCGAGCTTTGTCCGAAACCAAGATCAAGCTATCCAAATCCCTGTCATTCTGGTGTGCTCCATGTGCCTATCCAATAACCGCTTGAATTCCTAAAGTGTCCGACTCCACTATCACAGCAGGCAGTCCATTCCACACCCTAACCACTCTCTGAGTAAAGAACCTACCACGGACATCCCTCCTATATCTCCCACCCTGAATCTTATAGTTATGTCCCCTTGTAACAGCTACATCCACCCGAGTAAATAGTCTCTGAACATCCACTCTATCTATCCCCCTCATCATCTTATAAACCTCTATTAAGTCGCCTCTCATCCTCCTCCGCTCCAATGAGAAAAGCCCTAGCTCCCTCAACCTTTCCTCATAAGACCTACCCTCCAAACCAGGCAGCATCCGGGTAAAATCTCCTTTGCACCCTTTCCAATGCTTCCACATCCTTCCTATAATGAGGTGACCAGAACTGCACACAATACTCCAAATGTGGCCTCACCAGGGTCATGTACAGTTGCGGCATAACCCCACGGCTCTTAAACTCAAGCCCCCTGTTAATAAACGCTAACACAGTATAGGCCTTCTTCACGGCTCTATCCACTTGAGTGGCAACCTTCAGAGATCTGTGGACATGAACCCCAAGATCTCTCTGTTCCTCCACATTCCTCAGAACCCTGCCGTTGACCCTGTAATCCGCATTCATATTTGTCCGACCGAAATGAATCACCGCACACTTATCAGGGTTAAACTCCATCTGCCAGTTTTCGGCCCAGCTCTGCATCCTATCAATGTCTATTCTCCATGCGCCAGCTTTCAGAAAGAGGTGTCACTCGATCCCACTCCCCCGCTCTTCCCTTGAAAATCCACAGATTCCCTGCAGTGCAGAAGGAGGCCATTCGGCCCATCAAACTGCACCGACCCTCTGAAAGACCAATCCACTCACGCTCACCCCCTCCGCCCTATCCCCACCTATTGTATCATGATGGCCAATCCACCTAACCTGCACGTCTTTGGACTGTGGGAGGAAACCGGAGCACCCGGAGGAAACCCACGCAGACACGGGGAGAACGTGCAGACTCCGCACAGACAGTGACCCGAGGTCAGAATTGAACCTGGGTCACTGGCGCTGTGAGGCAGCAGTGCTAAGCACTGTGCCACCGCGCCGTACTCTTCAATCAGTTCTTGTCCACTGTTCCTGTTAGCTGTGTGGGCCCAGCCCTTACTTTATTGGACGAACTAACCGGGTGATCACGGGCTGGATTTTCCCCTGGGATTAATTTCCCCGGCTTCAGTTCCAAACGTGTACCTGCTGATAGTCCCTCACGGGGAGGGGGGGGGGCGGTGCTGCTGGAGCAGGTCAGAAATCATGAGGGCACCTCAACACAGCATGACACAGATTAATCCGGAAGCCGGTTCGGACATTGGGGGGGGGGGGGGGGGGGGGGGGGGGGGGGCTTAGGAGATATGGGGGAGGGGGGGGTGGGCGGAAAATCTGACCCATTGTCTTCCGTCCCTGTCACAAAACATTGTTCCCTTCCCATCGAATCCATCCACCTCCCGCCAATCGCCCGGGCCTGAAATACGCTGTTCGCACCCTTGATGTTACATTTGGGCCAGAGATGGGCTGCTTAACCCACTATCCGCACAATGATGGATATTTCCACCTCGATAAGATCGCCCGACTTTGCACCAGCCTTGGCTGCTGAAACCCTCACCCACACAGTTATTTCATAGAATCATAGAATTTACAGTGCAGAAGGAGGCCATTCAGCCCATCGAATCTGTACCAGCCCTTGGAAAGAGCACCCTACTTAAGCCCGCACCTCCACCCTATCCCCGTAACCCCAGCTAAACCTCTTTGGACACGAGGGGCAATTTATCATGGTCAATCCACCTAACCCGCACGTCTTTGGACTGTGGGAGGAAACCGGAGCACCCGGAGGAAACCCACGCACACACGGGGAGAGCGTGCAGACTCCGCACAGTTAGTGGCTCAAGCCGGGAATCGAACCTGTGAAGCAACTGTGCAAACCACTGCACGACCGTGCACGCCCCCTGATTATTCTGACACGCTCGGCTTGGTGCTCTGTTCTGCACTTTTAAACTATTCCACGGGATGTGGGCGTCGCTCGTTGGGCTGGCATTTGTTGCCCATCCCTAACTGCCCTCGAGAGGTTGGTGGTGAGCGGGACTTTTTGAGCGGCTGTAGGTACGCCCAGAGTGCTGTTAGGGAGGGAGCTCCAGGGTTATGACCCACTGACAGTGAAGGAATGGCCAATATAGTCCAAAGTCAGGATGGTGGGTGGCTCGGAGAGGAACTTGCAGGTGGCGGTGTTCCCATGTGTCTGCTGCCCTTGTCCTTCCGGTGGTAGAGGTCTCTGGTCTGGAAGGTGCTGTTGGAATGTGCCTCGGAAATGGAACACGCCACTGCCCCCGTGAGTCGTGCTGGGAAAGAACAGTTCAGGTGGGAAATGGGCTACCTTGTCATGAATGGTATCGATGAGTGCAGTTCCAGTGTTGTTGGAGCTACACTTATCCAGGCAAGTGGAGAACATTCCATCACACTCCTGACTACCCTTGTAGGTGATGGACAGGCTTTGGGGAGTCTGGAGGTGAGTTACTCTCCGCTCTTGTAGTCACAAGATTAGCTAGTCCACTTCGGTTTCTGATCAATGGTAACCCCCAGGATGGTGATGGTGGGGGGTTCAGCGACAGTAATGCCATTAAATAAGAACATAAGAACATAAGAACTAGGAGCAGGAGTAGGCCATCTGGCCCCTCGAGCCTGCTCCGCCATTCAATTAGATCATGGCTGATCTTTTGTGGACTCAGCTCCACTTTCCGGCCCGAACACCATAACCCTTAATCCCTTTATTCTTCAAAAAACTATCTATCTTTACCTTAAAAACATGTAATGAAGGAGCCTCAACTGCTTCACTGGGCAAGGAATTCCATAGATTCACAACCCTTTGGGTGAAGAAGTTCTTCCTAAACTCAGTCCTAAATCTCAAGGGGCAATGGTTAGATTCTATCTTATTGGAGATGGTCATTGCCTGGCACTTGTGTGGCGTGAATGTAACTTGTCACTTGTCAGCCCCAAGCCTGGATAGTGTCCAGGCCTTGCTAAATTTGGATATGGACTGCTTCGGTATCTGAGGAAGTTGCGAATGGTGCTGAACATTGCGCCGTCTTCTGCAAACATCCCCACTCCTGACCTTATGATGGAAGGAAGGGCTCTGATGAGACAGCGGAAGGCGGCAACATTTAATATGTGCAATGACTTAAGATGGAAGCTTGCATTGTTGAAATGAAAATGAAATGAAATGAAAATCGCTTATTGTCACGAGTAGGCTTCAATGAAGTTACTGTGAAAAGCCCCTAGTCGCCACATTCCGGCGCCTGTTTGGGGAGGCCGGTACGGGAATTCAATGAAGTTACTGTGAAAAGTCCCTAGTCGCCACATTCCGGCGCCTGTTTGGGGAGGCCGGTACGGGAATTCAATGAAGTTACTGTGAAAAGTCCCTAGTCGCCACATTCCGGCACCTGTTTGGGGAGGCCGGTACGGGAATCGAACCGTGCTGCTGGCCTGCCTGGGTCTGCTTTAAAAGCCAGCGATTTATCCCAGTGTGCTAAACCAGCCCCTCGACTGGATTTAAAATCACAAGGTAGCATGGTGGTTAGCATCAATGCTTCACAGCTCCAGGGTCCCAGGTTCGATTCCCGGCTGGGTCACTGTCTGTGCGGAGTCTGCACGTCCTCCCCGTGTGTGCGTGGGTTTCCTCCGGGTGCTCCGGTTTCCTCCCACAGTCCAAAGATGTGCGGGTTAGGTGGATTGGCCATGCTAAATTGCCCGTAGTGTAAGGTTAAGGGGGGGGGTTGTTGGGTTACGGGTATACGGGTTACGTGGGTTTAAGTGGGGTGATCATTGTTCGGCACAACATCGAGGGCCTGTTCTGTTCTATGTTCTATGGAAGCTTGCATTGTTGAAATGAAATGAAATGAAAATCGCTTATTGTCACGAGTAGGCTTCAATGAAGTTACTGTGAAAAGCCCCTAGTCGCCACATTCCGGCGCCTGTTTGGGGAGGCCGGTACGGGAATTCAATGAAGTTACTGTGAAAAGTCCCTAGTCGCCACATTCCGGCGCCTGTTCGGGGAGGCCGGTACGGGAATCGAACCGTGCTGCTGGCCTGCCTGGGTCTGCTTTAAAAGCCAGCGATTTATCCCAGTGTGCTAAACCAGCCCCTCGACTGGATTTAAAATCACAAGGTAGATTCCTGAGTCTGCCCTTGGAAACAAGGCCCAAACATGGTACGTGATCTGCTTAGAAACGGTTGCAAACTCCCGAAAGGCTAAGCAGGGAAGATACAAGCTCACCCCCCCAAAACTGAACTGGCCAATGGTGTGGGCCAATCTTCTGTGGTGTGTTCTGTTTCTCCTGCAACCTGCCCAGTTGGATCTCTGCAGTTTGGCAGCAGCCTTCTGAGAGTGCAGAGTCTCCTGCTGGGAACTTCAGTCCTGCGCGGGGGGGGGATTCCAGTGACGCTCTAGCTCTTAAAGGGGCGTGCGTAATGTTTGAAGCGTAACCTTTATATCGTACTTGTTTTTATGTTTTCTCAACTGTGTGGCAAAATAAATTTTATTTATTTGCGCAGAGATCTAGAGAGGCATCCCCCTGACAACTAGGGTGAATGTAGCGCTCACCTCTTACTGCTGAGACACAGGAGTCTCAGCATTTCCCTCAATTCCACTCCACGTCTCCTCTCATTTGGCGATTAATTACTGGAACCGTGTTCTCATTAGGATAGATAAGCGTCTCGTAAAGGCAAGCCTTTCAATTTTCTACCCGTTAGGGAGGGGGGATGTAGTGGCCACAGCTGCGATTGGTTTTAATGACACACACAGGGCGCTCTCTGTGTGAGTGTTCCACCAGCAGTAAACAAGCAGCCAGCAGCTCGAACATGGCAACAGTTTCTGTAAAGAATCGGAACATCAAAAACAGCCAGGGAGCCCATCGACCCTTTCCAGTCCCATTCGCCACAGTGTCTGCCATTTCACTGGGTATGAAGGGGTGGTTTTGGGGGGGGGGGGGGGGGGGGGGGGGGGGTTTAATTGGCAGCGGAATGGACGGACAGGGGGAGGTTCCTCATTCCTGACACATTGGCTTTGAGCCTGGTTCAAATGTGTGTCAATGTGAACTGTGGTGTCCAGCTGTTGCCTTCAGTGTCCAGCTGTTTTCGACAGTGTCCAGCTGTAACCTGCAGTTTCCATCTGCTCCCTTCAGTGTCCAGCTGTTTTCGACAGTGTCCAGCTGTTTTCTACAGTGTCCACCTGTAGCCTGCAGTGTCCAGCTATTGCTTTCAAAGTCTAGCTGTTTTTTTTACAATGTCCAGCTGTTTCCTGCAATGTCCAGCTGTTTTCCAGTGTCCAGCCATTGCCTGCCGTGTCCAGCTGTTTCCTGCAATGTCCAGCTGTTTTCTAGTGTCCAGCCATTGCCTGCAGTGTCCAGCCATTGCCTGCAGTGTCCAGCCATTGCCTGCCGTGTCCAGTCATTGCCTGCAGTGTCCAGCTGTTTCCTACAGTGTCCAGCCATTGCCTGCCGTGTCCAGCCATTGCCTGCCGTGTCCAGCTGTTTCCTGCAATGTCCAGCTGTTTTCTAGTGTCCAGCCATTGCCTGCAGTGTCCAGCCATTGCCTGCAGTGTCCAGCTGTTTCCTACAGTGTCCAGCCATTGCCTGCAGTGTCCAGCCATTGCCTGCAGTGTCCAGCTGTTTCCTACAGTGTCCAGCCATTGCCTACAGTGTCCAGCCATTGCCTGCCATGTCCAGCCATTGCCTGCAGTGTCCAGCTGTTTCCTACAGTGTCCAGCCATTGCCTGCAGTGTCCAGCCATTGCCTGCAGTGTCCAGCTGTTTCCTACAGTGTCCAGCCATTGCCTGCCATGTCCAGCCATTGCCTGCAGTGTCCAGCTGTTTTCGACAGTGTCCAGCCATTGCCTGCCGTGTCCAGCCATTTCCTGCCGTGTCCAGCTGTTTTCTACAGTGTCCAGCTGTTTTTTTTACAGTGTCCAGCTGTAATGTTTGTCTTAACAGTTTGCTGTTTAAATGTTGTAATAGTTGCCCCAGCTGTGGAGTTTACAGCACCCCACCTCCTGCACCCCGTGCCCCCCCCCCCCCCCGGACCTCCCGAAGCTGGGGGGGGGTTTCTTGTAAAGCAGGTGGACCTCCCAATGCCCTCCTGCCCATCCACGGTTTGTCCCCTGCCAAACTGCCCACTCTTCGGCCAGTTGAGTAGCCCTTAAGCGGCCTGATTGAGGCCTTCTTTCTGCCTCCCTTGCCATAACGTGGGTGGCAGGGGAAGGTGGGGGAAAACTGACGGGCTGGGTGGGTTTCACCATACAGGCTAAAGGCAGTGTGGTGGGACGGGGTGGGGGAGAGTGGCGGTGGGGGAGATGGGGGCCTCCCGTGTCCACTGGGGGCACTCCCACCCCACCCAAGATCATATCCACCCTTTGTGCCTCACCCCCCCCACCCCACCCCCCCACCCCACCCCACCCCCCCACCCCACCCCACCCCACCCCCCCACCCCACCCCACCCCACCCCCCCACCCCACCCCACCCCACCCCACCCACCCCACCCCACCCCACCCCACCCCCCCACCCCACCCACACCCCCCCCACCCCCCCCCACCCCACCCCCCCCACCCCCCCCACCCCCCACCCCCCACCCCTCCCCCCCCCCCACCCCACCCCCCCCCCCACCCCACCCCCCCCCCCCACCCCCCCCCCCACCCCACCCCCCCCCCCCCACCCCACCCCCCCCCCCCACCCCACCCCCCCCCCCCACCCCTCCCGGGCCTCTAAAACCCTCCCACTCTGCCCCGAATAAAGTGCTTGGACTTTACCTGAAGTCAGGTCTCCATCTTCAGATCCTGCAGTTCCCGCAGTGGCCACCACCGCATTCTGGCGCTGCCGGGACTAAAGGGTAACCAGCCAATCAGAATCACCCGAGGGCTGGGCATTCCTGTCCCTGAGGGGCAGAAGTCCCACTTTTAAATCATCCAGGCCATCCTGAGCGTATTATCGCTGAGAGGCAACCAGGTTTAAAGTTGTTGTGGTGCAGGCAGACCTTTTGTCCAGGAGTGGGGGGGGGGAGGGGTGAGAAATACGTCTGCCCCCCCCCCCCCCCCCCCAGCACGGCACTGGAGCGGTTCACCACATGGGATCGGAGGGCCGCGATCGCGGGCCAGACCCCATCAGAGCCCCCCCCCCCCCGGTGAAGGAGCCCCACTTCCCCCCCATCGGCCGCTCCCCGGGTGAACGCCGCCGGTGGGACTCTGTCGTGTCAGAGCGGCCGCTCGGCCCATCCGGGCCAGAGAATCGGCAGCCCCGCCGATTCCAGTGGCCCGTTGCCGGCGCCGCGCCAAACACGCCGGCGCAAATGGCGCAGATTCTCTGCACCTCAGAGAATCGCGTGCCGGCGTCAGGGTGTCGGGGGGGCGGTGGCTCCGATTCTCCGGCCCAGCTCGGGGCTCGGAGAATCGCCCCCTCTATGTCCCTATTTCTCACTCTTTGCCTCTGCCCCTTTGTCTTTCTCTCTCTCCCTCTGTCACTGTCTCTCTCTTTCTCTCTCACTCTCTCTCTTTCCCAGGCATGTAGATGATTTGGTCACTGGAGCGACCTCCCTTTCTCCACCTGACGTGATAATTAACTCTCGATTTTCTACTTTCACAGCCCCGTGGTGAAATAATAGCTCCCACAACATTTCTCACACAAAAATAAAGGTCAGAGTAGCTGACAATCGTCAGCACTGAGCTTCAGGTGAAATTCCCACCCCGGTGCCTCGCGTCCCTGAGAGGAAGGCGGGGTCCGGAATTCTCCGACCGTCGGGATTCTCTTTCCCCGCCGGTAGCTCGGTGCCGCTCGCACGTTTACCAGCAGCGCGTGGGAGATAGAATCCCACCGGCAGCGAACAGCGAGTACGATGTATTATATAGTATGTGGTGTTGGCCACGTTTAGCCAGTCAGGTCTGTGACCAACTGGTTATTTGAGTTGGATGTGAGTGTGATAAAGTAGCAAAAATTCCTGTGCCGAATTGGAGAAAACTACACCGATGTACCTCGAACGATCTGCAGAGTAAATATTCCTTAACACCCAAATGTGAATTCCACCAACCTTGAGTGGTCACTTTCCAAGAGTGGTCACTTTTGAAAGGCTCGATGGGCCTAGTGTCCACTCCTGCTGTACTTTCTTACTGTTCCAATGCAATACCCGAGACCCTCTCGGAATAAACCATCCAGTGAATAAGGGAAAGGGGCATCATCACATAGGGGCAATACCAGAACGACAGTGTCCTCGGCTCGCTCGGTAAAATAGATGCACTAAGTTACCGTTCACCTCTATCCTCCTGTAATGCTTAAGATATTCAGCCCTTTCATGACTTGTGTAAGGGTCCTTCCTGTCTGTTCCTGTTGATTCCCTTATTTCCCCTTTCTTTTATTTCTGCTGTCACATTTTTGATCCACGGATGTTTAATGGACCTGTGACTTTAAGGCTAAGCAGCCTTTAATTCAAACAGGAAGACCCAGAAGGCTGTGCTGTTTTAGATTGACATCAGTGATGACTCGGACTGATTGATGTGGCTGGTGGCCAAGGAATTGGCTCAGAGGCAGTGCTCTGCCCGGTAACTGGTGGTGATTGGATATTACCTCACTGGAATGTTTCCCAGAGCCACGAGGTTTCGTTTTGGTTTCACTTTTTGATTCTGCAGCCCGGGCGGAGGATTCCAACTAATTCTCTCCCAAAAGATCCAGTTGAACTCGTTCCACAAGGCCGCTGTGAGGATTGATTCTCTCTCCGCTACGTCAGGGTACTGATTCTTGAGACTGTAAATGTTTAAAGTCGAGCCAGGAGCTGGAAGCAGGGTTTGATGTGAGGCAGAGTGTCTCAAGAACGAAATGTGAGCCTTTGAATTGAAGGCCCAGTTTGATAAGAACTGAAGTGACTCTCCAGAAGGCTTTCTGCCTGTAGGTAACATACTGAATGAATGATTCTGCCCAGAAGTCATCAGCTGTAAACCAGAGGCTTTGGCCACCCAGCATTCTCTAAGGAAAGCGTGCTGCAAAGCCACCCTTGGAATCAAAAACTCCTCTTTTGACCTTCATCTTTATTATTTTCCCCCCTTTCCACCCCTCTGTGTTTGTCTGTCCTGTGTGTGTGTGCGGGTAGAGGGTGGGGCGGTTAAAGGGGGAGCCAGATATGAGCTTGACATTTCTTAGCTGTATTCACTGCATATGTCAGATTTGTTCTTGGTATAAGTGATTGTGTTAAAACGAACAACCCTGGTGACGGTAACTATTGGAGAGCCAAGAGCCACAGATTTCAGGGTTATTTCAGAATTATTGGTTGATTCGCTTGTGTTGTGACTCGGAGGTCTGTGGGGCTGGAATTGACCGTGCCCTAGCCCAGGGTGTTGTGACACTTGTATCCTCTCTTTCAAAGAAATTGGGCAAGTTGTAGCGAATGGTCTGTTGGTAACCAGTTTGTAATTCAGTGCTCAGCTCGTGAATACAGACCTGCCCGCGGTGCGCATGCCAAGGTGGAATAATAGGGAAATGTAGCTCTCTGAGTGGTTGACTTGTCAGAGGCTACCCAAACAAACCTCAGAGACACTGCAAAATGTAATATCCCCATAAAAACAGATACCAACAAATCATCTTCTACTTAAAAACTCTTGAAGTAGGATGACCTCTGCTTCAGTATAAATTATAATAATAATAATCTATATTGTCACAAGTAGGCTTACATTAACACTGCAATGAAGTTACTGTGAAAAGCCCCTAGTCGCCACATTCCGGCGCCTGTTCGGGTGCCCCTGTTAGGGGCAGCACGGTAGCATGGTGGTTAGCATAAATGCTTCACAGCTCCAGGGTCCCAGGTTCGATTCCCGGCTGGGTCACTGTCTGTGCGGAGTCTGCACGCCCTCCCCGTGTATGCGTGGGTTTCCTCCGGGTCCTCCGGTTTCCTCCTACAGTCCAAAGATGTGCAGGTTAGGTGGATTGGCCATGCTAAATTGCCCGTAGTGTCCTAAAAAGTAAGGTTAAGGGGGGGGGGGGGGGTTATTGGGTTACGGGTATAGGGTGGATACGTGGGTTTGAGTAGGGTGATCATGGCTCGGCACAACATCGAGGGCCGAAGGGCCTGTTCTGTGCTGTACTGCTCTATGTACGCAGAGGGAGAATTCAGAATGTCCAATTCACCGAACAGCACGTCTTTCAGGACTTGTGGGAGGAAACCGGAGCCCCCGGATGAAACCCACGCAGACACGGGGAGAACGTACAGGCTCCAGTGACCCAAGCCTGGGAATCGAACCTGGGACCCTGGCGCTGTGAAGCAACAGTGCTACCCACTGTGCCTCCGTGCTGCCCACGGTATATGTAAACATGCTGGTGTCACGTCTGCTAAACCTGTGTCATACTCGCAACTGATTCTTTAAAATAATATTTTATTGAGGTGTTTGAAAATTTTTATAACAGTAACATAAACAATGACATCATAGCCATTTAAGTTATTGTTCATCAGAAATCTATCAATCTCTGCTTTAAACACGCACAACGACTGAGCTTGCACAGCCCTCTGAGGTGGGGAATTCCAAAGATTCACAACCCTCTGTCGAAAGAAATTTCTCCTCAATCCCGATCCTGAATGGCATCCTCTTTATTTTGAAATTGTGTCCCCTGGTTCGAGATTCCCTAACCCACGGATGTGATGATATGCACAAAGCAATTCTGTAGATAATATTACACACAACCTCCAATCTCGACGTGGCAGTGTAAACTCACCACATGACCCAGGTGTCTGGGGAGTTGGGAGTAAGTTGTGTTGGTGAATAGACGTACTTTGCAGTAGCTCTACAATGGTTGTTATTTATTTATTCTAGTTATCCTTACCACACAATTGTTTAATGATAAATTATTTAAACTAGATGTTCTGTAATGCATCATTCATATCGGCCTGTCTGTGACAACAGAAAAATATTGCCTGCACCTACCCTGTCTATCCCTTCAAGTATTTTGTAGGTTTCAATGAGATCACATCTGGTTCCTCGGATCTCGAGAGAATACAGCACTTTTTAAAATTCATGTGGTTATTGTGTGCAACCTAAGGTCACAGAAATTATTGCAATCAAAAATGCCAGTGTTAGCAGATTGTGAAAATAATGGTTGAACCATTAATGATGATCTGGGGTGGGATTCTGCCATAATCGGCGGGGCGGGCAACTCCAGCGGGAAGGAGTGGCGTGAACCACTCCGGCATCGGGCCGCCCCAAAGGTGTGGAATCCTCCGCACCTTCAGGGACTAGGCCGGCCCCGGAGTGGTTTGCGCCGCGCCGGCTGGCGGGGAAGGGGCTTGGTGCCACGCCAACCAGCGCCGAAGGGCCTCCGCCGGCTGGTGCGAGTTGGCGCATGCGCGGGAGCGTCAACCCAGCGCATGCGCAGAGGGCTTCGTCTCCGCACCAGACGTGGCGGACCGCTACAGCCGCCGGTGCGGGAGAAAGAGTGCCCCCACGGTGCAGGCCCGCCCACGGGGGCACCTCCCGGGGCCAGATCCCCCCGCACCCCCCCCCCCCCCCCAAGAACCCCGGAGGCTACCAGGTCCCGGCAGTAAAGACCTACTCTAAGTTACGCCGGCAGAACCGGCAAAAAATGGGCAGCCACTCGGCCCATCGCGGGCCGGAGAATCGCCGGGGAGCGGGGGGGGGGGGTGGGGGGGTGCTGCCAGCGGCCCGCCAAATCTCCGGCGCCGGAGAATTCGGCAGCCGGCGGGGACGGGATTCATGCTTCCCCCCGCCCCCCCCCCCCCCCCGGCGGTTCTCCGACTCGGCGGGGTGGGGGGGGTCGGAAAATCCCGCCCTGATATTTTTACAACAGTCCGATTGCAAGCTGTTCTGCGGAGACAGTCCAATTTGGTTCCTGTAGGCCCCCCCCTCCATCCATGGTCCCACCTGAGTACCTGGCAACAGAACCAGTCTGTGCGCTCACTGCCCACAGAGCTGAGGGACAAGCTATTCTTTCCCGGTACTGCCAGGCCCTCGCAGCTAGAATCCGGGAATTGTTCCCCCTCCAGTCGCCATCTCCTGTTATATTTTGGGGGGGGGGGGGGCCCTCCTGACTCCCTGTCGGTAAAAGCCGGAGGGGTGGCCCTCCCCCCTGCCTACTACACCCACCATCCTGTGTCCCATTTTACTCGAGTGGCCTTCCTGCCAGACCTTGGGCCTATTGAGGCCCTTAAGTAGCCAATCGGTGGCCACTCAAGGGCCACATCCCATCGCCAGTGGTATTTTACCTGCGGCAGGAGGAAGCCCATGCATTACCCCCCCCCCCCCCCCACCCCTCGCTTTAAACCTTTAATCAGGGGGACCGCATGAATCCAACCTACATATCTCACCTTAATTTGTCAGGACCCCCATCCCTGGACCTATCTGGGCTCCTCAGCATGGTAGGTCTGCCTGTAGTCCCAGCAGTGGCTACACCGCTCACGGCTGAGACTGCAGCGGTATCAGCCTTCCAGTTGACTGCCGGCTCTCTGAGGCGGGAATTCATTCAGATGAGGGGCGGAAGTCTCACTTTAAAGCAATTAGCGCCGCTCTCAAGGTTAAATTGGCGCAGGGCAACCATCAGGATGGCGGACGAATAGCCATCAATAGGCAGCACGGTAGCATGGTGGTTAGCATAAATGCTTCACAGCTCCAGGGTCCCAGGTTCGATTCCCGGCTGGGTCACTGTCTGTCCGGAGTCTGCACATCCTCCCCGTGTGTGCGTGGGTTTCCTCCGGGTGCTCCGGTTTCCTCCCACAGTCCAAAGATGTGCGGGTTAGGTGGATTGGCCATGATAAATTGCCCATAGTGTCCTAAAAAGTAAGGTTAAGGGGGTGGGGGGGTGGGGTTGTTGGGTTACTGGTATAGGGTGGATACGTGGGTTTGAGTAGGGTGATCATTGCTCGGCACAACATCGAGGGCCGAAGGGCCTGTTCTGTGCTGTACTGTTCTATGTTCTATGTTCTAGCTCTCTGAGGCGGGAATTCATTCAGATGAGGGGCGCTCATCTCACTTTAAAGCAATTAGCGCCGCTCTCAAGGTTAAATTGGCGCAGGGCAACCATTAGGATGGCGGACGAATAGCCATCAACCTTTATCTGGGGAGGGGGAGAAGGGGGGGAGCACGGTGCCTTGGAAAACTGGGTGCTGAGGTAAGAGTGACTGCCCTTGACATCAAGGCAGCATTTGACAATGTTATTCAGGTCTTGCTGCATGTATGCACATGAGCTGCTTCATACATGAAGAGTTTCCAACGGCACTGAACATTGTGCATCAGGGGCGACCTTCAGGCATGAAAGAAGGCTGTTGGCCTTCATAGCGAGAGGATTCTCGGGAGCAGGGATGTCTTTCTGCAATTGTGCAGGGCCTTGGTGAGGCCACGCCTGGAACAGCGTGTGCAGTCTCCTTATCTGAGGAAGGATATTCTTGCTCCAGTGGGAGTGCAGCGAAGGTTTACCAGGCTGATTTCAGTGATGGTGGAACGGATGTATGAGGAGAATTGAGTCGGTTAGGGTTATATTCTCTGGAGTTTAGAAGAATGAGGGGAGATCTCCTCGTAACCTGTGAAATTCTAACAGGACTGGCCAGGGTAGATGCAGGATGGATGTTCCCGATGGTGGGGGGGTGCAGAACAGTGGAAGACTGAGATGAGAAGAGTGGTGAATCTGTGGAATTCTCTATCACTGAAAGCAGTTATGGGCAGGATTCTCCGCTTTCCAACGGCAAAATCGTATTCGACAATTGGGTGGAGAATCGCTTTTGACGGCGAAATCGGGAGCGGGGCTTGTTTTCGGATACTCCGCCCCCTCCAAATCGGCCCCATCGAGGAGCAAGCCGCACGCCATTGGGACGGCCTCAGGACGTTACCTGAAGGCCCTCCCCCGATGCTCCGCCCCGGATGGGCCAACTTCCCGACGGTGTGAGACACACGTGCTCTGAGTTTTCGCCAACCTCGAGTGGCGGCTGTGGACTGTGTCCAGCGTTGCCGCAGTCGGGTGGGGGATGGGAGCCGTTCCGCTGGCCGGGGTGGGCTTCAGCAGGGGCTGGGGGGACTGCTGGGGAGTGGGGGGGTGGTCCAGGGGTGACGCGGGGGGTTACCGGGGGCCACAGGGTCATTATCTGGCAGGCCGGCTCCGCACATTGCCGGCGCCATGTTGTATGGCTGCAGGTCGCCGCTGTGCGAACGTGCGACCACGGACCCGGCAATTCTCCAGCCGTTTCTTCCGGGTGGAGCATCGGTGTCGGGGCGCCGACGATTTTCCATCGGAAAACTAGACACTTCCTCCAGCCAGATGGGTTACCGTCAGGGGAACGAGAGGGAGGCAGTGCAGGGATCCCCTGTGGTCGTTCCCCTCCATAACAAGTATACCGTTTTGGATACTGTTTGGGGGGGGGCAACTTACCAGGGGTAAGCAATGGGGCACAGGTCTCTGGCACAGAGTCTGTCCCTGTTGCTCAGAAGGGAAGGGAGAAGAGGAACAGAGCACTTGTCATTGGGGACTCCATAGTTAGAGGAACAGACAGGAGGTTCTGTGGGAACGAAAGAGACTCACGATTGGTGTGTTGCCTCCCAGGTGCCAGGGTTCGTGATGTCTCTGATCGTGTTTTTGGGATCCTTAAGGGGGAGGGGGAGCAGCCCCAAGTCGTGGTCCACAGAGGTACCAACGACATAGGTAGGAAGAGAGATGGGGATTTGAGACAGAAATTCAGGGAGCTAGGGTGGAAGCTGAGAGCTAGAACAAACAGAGTTGTTATCTTTGGGTTGTTACCCGTGCCACGTGCTAGCGAAGTGAGAAATAAGGAGAGAGAGGAGTTGAACACGTGGCTACAGGGATGGTGCAGGAGGGAGGGTTTTGGTTTCCTGGATAATTGGGGCTCATTCTGGGGTAGGTGGGACCTCTACAAACAGGATGGTCTTCACCTGAACCAGAGGGGTACCAATATCCTGGGGGGGAGATTTGCTAGTGCTCTTCGGGGGGGTTTAAACTAATTCAGCAGGGGGATGGCAACCTAAATTGTAGTCCCAGTGTACAGGATGTTGAGAGTAGGGAGGTCAGGGATAGGGTTAAAAGTTCGAAAGAGGGCACCGGCAAGCAAGACGCTGGTTTGAAGTGTGTCTACTTCAACGCCAGGAGCATCCGGAATAAGGTGGGTGAGCTTGCAGCATGGGTTGATACCTGGGATCTCGATGTTGTGGCGATTTCGGAGACATGGGTAGAGCAAGGACAGGAATGGTTGTTGCAGGTTCCAGGATTTAGATGTTTCTGTAAGAACAGAGAAGATGGTAAAAGAGGTGGGGGGGTGTGGCATTGTTAATCAAGGAAAGTATTACGGCGGCAGAAAGGACGTTTGAGGATTCGTCTACTGAAGTAGTATGGGCCGAGGTTAGGAACAGGAGAGGAGAGGTCACCCTGTTGGGAGTTGTCTATAGACCTCCGAATAGTTCCAGAGATGTAGAGGAAAGGATTGCAAAGATGATTCTCGACAGGAGCGAGAGTAACAGGGTTGTTGTTATGTGGGACTTTAACTTTCCAAATATTGACTGGAAATACTATAGTTCGAGTACTTTAGATGGGTCAGTTTTTGTACAGTGTGTGCAGGAGGGTTTTCTGACACAGTACGTAGACAGGCCAACAAGGGGCGAGGCCACATTGGATTTGGTACTGGGTAATGAACCCGGCCAGGTGTTAGATTTAGATGCAGGTGAGCACTTTGGTGATAGTGATCACAATTCGGTTATGTTTACTTTAGCGATGGGCAGGGATAGGTATATACCGCAAGGCAAGAATTATAGCTGGGGGAAAGGCAATTATGATGCTATTCGGCAAGATTTAGGATGTATAGGATGGGGAAGGAAACTGCAGGGGATGGGTACAATCGAAATGTGGAGCTTTTTCAAGGAACAGCTACTGCGTGTCCTTGATAAGTATGTACCTGTCAGGCAGGGAGGAAGTGGTCGAGCAAGGGAACCGTGGTTTACTAAGGAAGTTGAAGCACTTGTCAAGAGGAAGAAGAAGGCTTATGTTAGGATGAGACATGAAGGCTCAGTTAGGGCACTTGAGAGTTACAAGTTAGCCAGGAAGGACCTAAAGGGAGAGTTAAGAAGAGCGAGGAGAGGACACGAAAAGTCGTTGGCGGATAGGATCAAGGAAAACTCTAAGGCTTTCTATAAGTATATCAGGAACAAAAGAATGACTAGAGTAAGATTAGGGCCAATCAAGGATAGTAGTGGAAAGTTGTGTGTGGAATCAGAGGAGATAGGGGAAGCGTTAAATGGATATTTTTTGTCAGTGTTTACACTGGAGAAAGACAATGCTGTCGAGGAGAATACTCAGGTACAGTCGACCAGGCTAGATGGAATTGAGGTTCAAAAGGAGGAGGTGTTAGCAATTTTGGAAAGTGTAAAAATAGATAAGTCCCCTGGGCCAGATGGGATTTATCCTAGGATTCTCTGGGAAGCCAGGGAGGAGATTGCAGAGCCTTTGTCCTTGATCTTTATGTCGTCTTTGTCGACAGGAATAGTGCCGGAAGACTGGAGGATAGCAAATGTTGTCCCCTTGTTCAAGAAGGGGAGTAGAGACAACCCTGGTAATTATAGACCTGTGAGCCTTACTTCGGTTGTGGGTAAAATGTTGGAAAAGGTTATAAGAGATAGGGTTTATAATCATTTTGAAAAGAACAAGTTGATTAGCGATACTCAACACGGTTTTGTGAAGGGTAGGTCATACCTCACAAACCTTATTGAGTTTTTTGAGAAGGTGACCAAACAGGTGGATGAGGGTAAAGCGGTTGATGTGGTGTATATGGATTTCAGTAAGGCGTTTGATAAGGTTCCTCACGGTAGGCTATTGGGATTGAAGGTGATTTCGCGGTTTGGATCAGTAATTGGCTAGCTGAAAGAAGACAGAGGGTGGTCGAAGGGACCGTACTGCGCTGTAATGTTCTAAATAACCGCAAAATCGGAGAATCCAGCCCTCAGTGTTGATGTCGGGACTGAATCATTGGGTTTCTACGACAACCGGTTGGCGCCGGACCTGGAGCAATTCATGAGACGTTAACGGGCTAACACCGGCGCCACGTGCCACACAAGTGATTCCACTGAAAATTGGTGTCCAATTTGCCAGGGTGGGGATTGACACCCAAGAAGCTGACAAGCTGCAGCCGCACAAGCGCTCCATTCACCGCACGCACTCATTCCAGCCACAGGATGGCAGCACTGAGAGCGGAACCCCAGTTCGCGGGTGGGGAGCTGGGGACCATGCTGGACGCTGTGAAGGAGAGGTGGGGTACCCGATGCCCTGGGGTGGGTAGGAGGTTGCCACCCGCCACCATACCCTGGGCCCGGCCGCAGGTGGCAGAGGTCGTGGGCCCCACAGCCAGGAGCGGCCTGCAGTGCCAGGAGAAGCTGCTGGACGTCCTCAGGGTGGGTAGGGTGAGTAGGCAGCACTGTGCCCCATAGCACCAACCCCCACTCCCCACTCGGAACCACTCCCACCTCACCCGGAGGGTGACTGAACCCCACCCATCGGCAGTGTGCCCGCTCCCACCCTGCAGCACATGCCAGCCCATGCTGGTGCCCCGGCCGCGAAGGCCACCAGCTCGAGTGCCGAACACAACACTGGGTTTGCTGCCCCCCCCCCCCCCCCCAACGCTCCCCTCACCCAGGGGGATGCGACGCACAGCCGCAGACAGAGGGAGAAAGGAGGAGGTGAACCTCCGGATCTGAAGCCACCCACTGCAGAGGAGTGGCGCGCACTGCCACACTGGACATGACGTTGGGCCCAGAGAGAGGGCAGCCGCAGAGATGGACGTCAGCATCGGCCAACCAAGTGTGACACCGCTGAGTTGCGGTTTCTCACGGCGCACAGGCAGCACCATCACACCCGACCACCCCCACACCCCCTAGCCACCCCACCCACCCCACACCACCACTCCAACCCGCCATCAAATCGTATGTCACGTCTTGTGGCCCAGGGTCACCTGGGAAGAAGACGGGACCTTCTGGTGTCCCGTGAGCCCAACCACAAGCGGATGCCAGCACTGAGGAGGGAACGGACACTGATAGAGCCCTAAACACCAGCCCGGGGACTGCCCTAAACACCAGCCTGGGGACTGCCCTAAACACCAGCCCGGGACCCGCCCTAAACACCAGCCCGGGGACCGCCCTAAACACCAGCCCGGGGACTGCCCTAAACACCAGCCCGGGGACTGCACTAAACACCAGCCCGGGACCCGCCCTAAACACCAGCCCGGGACCCGCCCTAAACACCAGCCCGGGGACTGCCCTAAACACCAGCCCGGGGATTGCCCTAAACACCAGCCCGGGGACTGCCCTAAACACCAGCCCGGGACCCGCCCTAAACGCCAGCCCGGGGACTGCCCTAAACACCAGCCCGGGGACTGCCCTAAACACCAACCCGGGGACCGTGCTAAACACCAGCCCGGGGACTGCCCTAAACACCAGCCCGGGGACCGCCCTGAACACCAGCCCGGGGACTGCCCTAAACACCAGCCCGGGGACTGCCCTAAACACCAGCCCGGGGACTGCCCTAAACACCAGCCCGGGGACTGCCCTAAACACCAGCCCGGGGACTGCCCTAAACACCAGCCCGGGGACTGCCCTAAACACCAGCCCGGGGACTGCCCTAAACACCAGCCCGGGGACCGCCCTAAACACCAGCCCGGGGACTGCCCTAAACACCAGCCCGGGGACTGCACTAAACACCAGCCCGGGGACTGCCCTAAACACCAGCCCGGGGACCGCCCTAAACACCAACCCGGGGACCGTGCTAAACACCAGGCCGGGGACTGCCCTAAACACCAGCCCGGGGACTGCCCTAAACACCAGCCCAGGGACCGTGCTAAACACCAGCCCGGGGACTGCACTAAACACCAGGCCGGGGACTGCCCTAAACACCAGCCCGGGGACTGCCCTAAACACCAGCCCAGGGACCGCCCTAAACACCAGCCCGGGGACTGCCCTAAACACCAGCCCGGGGACCGCCCTAAACACCAGCCCGGGGACTCCCCTAAACACCAGCCCGGGGACTGCCCTAAACACCAGCCCGGGGACTGCCCTAAACACCAGCCCGGGGACTGCCCTAAACACCAGCCCGGGGACCGCCCTAAACACCAGCCCAGGGACCGCCCTAAACACCAGCCCGGGGACAGTGCTATACACCAGCCCGGGGACCGCCCTAAACACCAGCCCGGGGACTGCCCTAAACACCAGCCCGGGGACCGCCCTAAACACCAGCCCGGGGACTGCACTAAACACCAGCCCGGGGACCGCCCTAAACACCATCCCGGGTACCGCCCTAAACACCAGCCCGGGGACCGCCCTAAACACCAGCCCGGGGACCCGCCCTAAACACCAACCCGGGGACCCGCCCTAAACACCAGCCCAGGGACTGCCCTAAACACCAGCCCGGGGACTGCACTAAACACCAGCCCAGGGACTGCCCTAAACACCAGGCCGGGGACTGCCCTAAACACCAACCCGGGGACTGCCCTAAACACCAGGCCGGGGACCGTCCTAAACACCAGCCCGGGGACCGCCCTAAACACCAGCCCGGGGACCGTCCTAAACACCAGGCCGGGGACTGCCCTAAACACCAGCCCGGGGACCGCCCTAAACACCAGCCCAGGGTCTGCCCTAAACACCAGCCCGGGGACTGCCCTAAACACCAGCCCGGGGACTGCACTAAACACCAGCCCGGGGACTCCCCTAAACACCAGCCCGGGGACTGCCCTAAACACCAGCCCGGGGACTGCACTAAACACCAGCCCGGGACCCGCCCTATACACCAGCCCGGGGACCGTCCTAAACACCAGCCCGGGGACTGCCCTAAACACCAGCCCGGGGACTGCCCTAAACACCAGCCCGGGGACTGCCCTAAACACCAGCCCGGGGACTGCCCTAAACACCAGCCCGGGGACTGCCCTAAACACCAGCCCGGGGACTGCCCTAAACACCAGCCCGGGGACTGCCCTAAACACCAGCCCGGGGATTCCCCTAAACACCAGCCCGGGGACTGCCCAGAGCACCAGCCCGGGGACTGCCCTAAACACCAGCCCAGGGACCACCCTAAACACCAGCCCGGGGACCTCCTTAAACACCAGCCCGGGGACTGCCCTAAACACCAGCCCGGGGACTGCCCTAAACACCAGCCCGGGGACTGCCCTAAACACCAGCCCGGGGACCGCCCTAAACACCAGCCCAGGGACCGCCCTAAACACCAGCCCGGGGACCGCCCTAAACACCAGCCCGGGGACTGCCCTAAACACCAGCCCGGGGACCGCCCTAAACACCAGCCCGGGGACTGCCCTAAACACCAGCCTGGGGACTGCACTAAACACCAGCCTGGGGACTGCACTAAACACCAGCCCGGGGACCGTCCTAAACACCAGCCCGGGGACTGCCCTAAACACCAGCCCGGGGACTGCCCTAAACACCAGCCCGGGGACTGCCCTAAACACCAGCCCGGGGACTGCCCTAAACACCAGCCCGGGGACCGCCCTAAACACCAGCCCGGGGACTGCACTAAACACCAGCCCGGGGACTCCCCTAAACACCAGCCCGGGGACCGCCCTAAACACCAGCCCGGGGACCGCCCTAAACACCAGCCCGGGGACTGCTCTAAACACCAGCCCGGGGACCTCCCTAAACACCAGCCCGGGGACCGCCCTAAACACCAGCCCGGGGACTGCCCTAAACACCAGCCCGGGGACTGCCCTAAACACCAGCCCGGGACCCGCCCTAAACACCAGCCCGGGGACTGCCCTAAACACCAGCCCGGGGACTGCCCTAAACACCAGCCCGGGGACTGCCCTAAACACCAGCCCGGGGACTCCCATAAACACCAGCCCGGGGACTGCCCTAAACACCAGCCCGGGGACCGCCCTAAACACCAACCCGGGGACCGCCCTAAACACCAACCCGGGGACCACCCTAAACACCAACCCGGGGACCACCCTAAACACCAGCCCGGGGACTGCCCTAAACACCAGCCCGGGGACCGCCCTAAACACCAACCCGGGACCCGCCCTAAACACCAGCCCGGGGACTGCCCTAAACACCAGCCCGGGGACTGCCCTAAACACCAGCCCGGGGATTCCCCTAAACACCAGCCCGGGGACTGCCCTAAACACCAGCCCAGGGACTGCCCAGAGCACCAGCCCGGGGACTGCCCTAAACACCAGCCCAGGGACTGCCCTAAACACCAGCCCAGGGACTGCACTAAACACCAGCCCAGGGACTGCCCTAAACACCAGCCCGGGGACCTCCCTAAACACCAGCCCGGGGACCTCCTTAAACACCAGCCCGGGGACTGCCCTAAACACCAGCCCGGGGACCGCCCTAAACACCAGCCCGGGGACTGCCCTAAACACCAGCCCGGGGACTGCCCTAAACACCAGCCCGGGGACTGCCCTAAACACCAGCCCAGGGACCGCCCTAAACACCAGCCCGGGGACCGCCCTAAACACCAGCCCGGGGACTGCCCTAAACACCAGCCCGGGGACCGTCCTAAACACCAGCCCGGGGACTGCCCTAAACACCAGCCCGGGGACTGCCCTAAACACCAGCCCGGGGACTGCCCTAAACACCAGCCCGGGGACTGCCCTAAACACCAGCCCGGGGACTGCCCTAAACACCAGCCCAGGGACTGCCCTGAACACCAGCCCGGGGACCGCCCTAAACACCAGCCCGGGGACTGCCCTAAACACCAGCCCGGGGACTCCCCTAAACACCAGCCCGGGGACCGCCCTAAACACCAGCCCGGGGACTGCCCTAAACACCAGCCCGGGGACCGCCCTAAACACCAGCCCGGGGACCGCCCTAAACACCAGCCCGGGGACTGCACTAAACATCAGGCCGGGGACCGCCCTAAACACCAGCCCGGGGACCGCCCTAAACACCAGCCTGGGGACTGCACTAAACACCAGCCCGGGGACTGCACTAAACACCAGCCCAGGGACTGCCCTAAACACCAGCCCGGGGACTGCCCTAAACACCAGCCCAGGGACTGCACTAAACACCAGCCCGGGGACTGCCCTAAACACCAGCCCGGGGACTGCACTAAACACCAGCCCGGGGACCGCCCTAAACACCAGCCCAGGGACTGCACTAAACACCAGCCCGGGGACTGCCCTAAACACCAGCCCGGGGACTGCACTAAACACCAGCCCAGGGACTGCCCTAAACACCAGCCCAGGGACTGCACTAAACACCAGCCCAGGGACTGCCCTAAACACCAGCCTGGGAACTGCCCTAAACACCAGCCCAGGGACCGCCCTAAACACCAGCCCAGGGACTACCCTAAACACCAGCCCGGGGACCGCCCTAAACACCAGCCCAGGGACTCCCCTAAACACCAGCCCGGGGACCGCCCTAAACACCAGCCCGGGGACCTCCCTAAACACCAGCCCGGGGACCTCCTTAAACACCAGCCCGGGGACCGCCCTAAACACCAGCCCGGGGACCGCCCTAAACACCAGCCCGGGGACTGCACTAAACACCAGCCCGGGGACCGCCCTAAACACCAGCCCGGGGACTGCACTAAACACCAGGCCGGGGACCGCCCTAAACACCAGCCCGGGGACCGCCCTAAACACCAGCCTGGGGACTGCACTAAACACCAGCCCGGGGACTGCACTAAACACCAGCCCAGGGACTGCACTAAACACCAGCCCGGGGACTGCCCTAAACACCAGCCCGGGGACTGCACTAAACACCAGCCCGGGGACTGCCCTAAACACCAGCCCGGGGACTGCACTAAACACCAGCCCGGGGACTGCCCTAAACACCAGCCTGGGAACTGCCCTAAACACCAGCCCAGGGACTGCACTAAACACCAGCCCAGGGCCTGCACTAAACACCAGCCCGGGGACCGCCCTAAACACCAGCCCGGGGACCGCCCTAAACACCAGCCTGGGGACTGCCCTAAACACCAGCCCAGGGACTGCCCTAAACACCAGCCCAGGGACCGCCCTAAACACCAGCCCGGGACCCGCCCTAAACACCAGCCCGGGGACCGTCCTAAACACCAGCCGGGGGACCGCCCTAAACACCAGCCCGGGGGCCGCCCTAAACACCAGCCCGGGGCCGCCCTAAACACCAGCCCGGGGGCCGCCCTAAACACCAGCCGGGGCCGCCCTAAACACCAGCCGGGGACAGCCCTAAACACCAGCCCGGGGCCCAAACATCACCCCCCCCCAAACACCAGCCCGGGGACCTCCTAAACACCAGCCCGGGGACCGCCCTAAACACCAGCCCGGGGACTGCCCTAAACACCAGCCCTGGGACTGCCCTAAACACCAGCCCGGGGACCGCCCTAAACACCAGCCCGGGGACCGCCCTAAACACCAGCCTGGGGACTGCCCTATACACCAGCCCGGGGACTGCCCTAAACACCAGCCCGGGGACCGCCCTAAACACCAGCCCAGGGATCGCCCTAAACACCAGCCCGGGGACTGCACTAAACACCAGCCCGGGGACTGCACTAAACACCAGCCCGGGGACTGCCCTAAACACCAGCCCGGGGACCTCCCTAAACACCAGCCCGGGGACTGCCCTAAACACCAGCCCGGGACCAGCCCTAAACACCAGCCCCGGGGACCGCCCTAAACACCAGCCCGGGGACCTCCCTAAACACCAGCCCGGGGACCGCCCTAAACACCAACCCGGGGACCCCCCTAAACACCAGCCCGGGGACCGCCCCTAAACACCAGCCCGGGGACTGCCCTAAACACCAGCCGGGGGAATGCCCTAAACACCAGCCCGGGGACTGCCCTAAACACCAGCCCGGGGACCGCCCCTAAACACCAGCCCGGGGACAGCCCTAAACACCAGCCAGGGGACTGCCTAAACACCAGCCCGGGGACCTCCCTAAACACCAGCCCGGGACCGCCCTAAACACCAGCCGGGGACCCTCCCTAAACCACCAGCACGGGGACTGCCCTAACACCAGGCCGGGGACCGCCCTAACACCAGCCCGGGGACAGCCCTAAACACCAGCCCGGGGACTGCCCTAAACACCAGCCCGGGGACCTCCCTAACACCAGCCCGGGGACTGCCCTAAACACCAGCCCGGGGACTGCCCAGAGCACCAGCCCGGGGACCGTGCTAAACACCAGCCCGGGGACCGTGCTAAACACCAGCCCGGGGACCTGCCCTAAACACCAGCCCGGGGACTGCCCTAAACACCAGCCCGGGGACCGCCCTAAACACCAGCCCAGGGACTGCCCAGAGCACCAGCCCGGGACCGCCCTAAACACCAGCCCGGGGACTGCCCTAAACACCAGCCCGGGGACTGCCCTAAACACCAGCCCGGGGACCGCCCTAAACACCAGCCCGGGGACCGCCCTAAACACCAGGCCCGGGGACCACCCTAAACACCAGCCCGGGGACTCCCCTAAACACCAGCCCGGGGACCGCCCTAAACACCAGCCCGGGGACCGCCCTAAACACCAGCCCGGGGACTGCCCTAAACACCAGCCCGGGGACCGCCCTAAACACCAGCCCGGGGACCGCCCTAAACACCAGCCGGGGGACTGCCCTAAACACCAGCCCGGGGACTGCCCTAAACACCAGCCCGGGGACTGCCCTAAACACCAGCCTGGGGACTGCCCTAAACACCAGCCCGGGGACCGCCCTAAACACCAGCCCTGGGGACCTGCCCCTAAACACCAGCCCGGGGACTGCCCTAAACACCAGCCCGGGGACTGCCCTAAACACCAGCCCAGGGACTCCCCTAAACACCAACCCGGGGACCGCCCTAAACACCAGCCCGGGGACCGCCCTAAACACCAGCCCGGGGACCGCCCTAAACACCAGCCCGGGGACCGCCCTAAACACCAGCCCGGGGACCGCCCTAAACACCAGCCCGGGGACTCCCCTAAACACCAGCCCGGGGACCGCCCTAAACACCAGCCCGGGGACCGTGCTAAACACCAGCCCGGGGACTGCCCTAAACACCAGCCCGGGGACTGCCCTAAACACCAGCCCGGGACCGCCCTAAACACCAGCCCAGGGACCGCCCTAAAACACCAGCCTGGGACTGCCCTAAACACCAGCCCGGGGACTGCCCTAAACACCAGCCCGGGGACCGCCCTAAACACCAGCCCGGGGACTGCCCTAAACACCAGCCCGGGGACCGCCCTAAACACCAGCCCAGGGACTGCCCTAAACACCAGCCCAGGGACTGCCCTAAACACCAACCCGGGGACCGCCCTAAACACCAGCCCGGGGACCGCCCTGAACCACCAGCCCGGGGACTGCCCTAAACACCAGCCCGGGGACCCGCCCTAAACACCAGCCCAGGGACCGCCCTAAACACCAGCCCGGGACCTCCCTAAACACCAGCCCGGGACCGCCCTAAACACCAGCCCGGGACCGCCCTAAACACCAGCCCGGGACCCCCTAAACACCAGCCCGGGACCTGCCCTAAACACCAGCCCGGGGACCGCCCTAACACCAGCCCGGGACCGCCCTAAACACCAGCCCGGGACTGCCCTAAACACCAGCCCGGGGACTGCCCTAAACACCAGCCCGGGGACTGCCCTAAACACCAGCCCGGGGACCGCCCTAAACACCACCCGGGACTGCCCTAAACACCAGCCCGGGACTGCCCTAAACACCAGCCCGGGGACTGCCCTAAACACCAGCCCGGGACCGCCCTAAACCCAGCCCGGGGCCGCCTAAACACCAGCCCGGGACCCGCCCTAAACACCAGCCCGGGGACGCCCTAAACACCAGCCCGGGACTGCCCTAAACACCAGCCCGGGGACGCCCTAAACACCCAGCCCGGGACCGCCCTAAACACCAGCCCGGGGACTGCCCTAAAGACACCAGCCCGGGGACTGCCCTAAACACAGCCCAGGGACTGCCCTAAACACCAGCCCAGGGACTGCCCTAAACACCAGCCCAGGGACCGCCCTGAACACCAGCCCGGGACCCGCCCTAAACACCAGCCCGGGGACTGCCCTAAACACCAGCCCGGGGACTGCACTAAACACCAACCCGGGGACCGTGCTAAACACCAGCCCGGGGACCGCCCTGAACACCAGCCCGGGGACCGCCCTGAACACCAGCCCGGGGACTGCCCTAAACACCAGCCCGGGGACCTCCCTAAACACCAGCCCGGGGACCGCCCTAAACACCAGCCCGGGGACCGCCCTAACACCAGCCCGGGACCCGCCCTAAACACCAGCCCGGGGACCCGCCCTAAACACCAGCCCGGGACCCGCCCTAAACACCAGCCCGGGGACTGCCCTAAACACCAGCCCGGGGACCGCCCTAAACACCAGCCCGGGGACTGCCCTAAACACCAGCCCGGGACCCGCCCTAAACACCAGCCCGGGGACTGCCCTAAACACCAGCCCGGGACCCGCCCTAAACGCCAGCCCGGGGACTGCCCTAAACACCAGCCCGGGGACTGCCCTAAACACCAGCCCAGGGACTGCACTAAACACCAGCCCGGGGACTGCCCTAAAGACCAGCCCGGGGACTGCCCTAAACACCAGCCCAGGGACTGCACTAAACACCAGCCCAGGGACCGCCCTGAACACCAGCCCGGGGACCGCCCTAAACACCAGCCCGGGGACGACACTGACTCCCCCTCACAGCTTTTACCCACATCCTCCACCTTCCTCGAGGCACTCGCCTCGGTTGGATACTTTAGGTAAGTGCCCCCGGGGCACGGTCTGGTGTTCAGCACACTCCTGCTGCGGTACATCAGGTGGAGGTAGGTATCACCGAGGGAGCGGACAGCTGGAGGGTGGACGTCCCAGCTCACAGGTCTACCAGGGCCACTGGACATTACAGCAGCGCTCCAGACATGTTACTATGGTGTGTACCCCCGTGCTCAACCAGGTCTATCGGGCTACATGGTGCCCCGCCACCTGGACTGGCAGCCACTGCCCCCGCATAACCCCCTCCCTGGCTTGTTCCCCATTGCACTCTGCCCTCGACACCGCACCCTTGGCCCCGTTGGTGCCTGGCACTGTGGGGGCCACTGGCGTTGGCAAGGGTACTGAGGGCTGGCCCTACCCATGCCCCAGGGATGCTCCGTGACCCCCATTTGATGGCCTCTTGATGGGGCTACTGTGGGCGTTCTCCTCAGTTGGGCCGCGTGATGCCCCAGTGGTGGGTGCGCCCGGTGTGGGAGGTGGGGAGGGTGGGGGGTGAGGGAAGGGTGCTCCCAAATGGCCAGTGTCACAGTAGGCGGCCAGTGGAGTGCACAGCAAGATGGCGACCCTGCAGGCCGCGGCAATGGTAGCCCGTGCCAAGACACCCTAGTTTTGGGGTGGGTCACCCCGACCCTGCGGCCCATCACCTGATCACCCCCACCCCCGTAGGAGAATGCGGGGTCGGGCCCGTGAATGCCATGCCAATGGCGCTTACTATACGTGTGGAGTGGAACGCATTGACCGCGCTGTCGATGCACCGTAGCGTGGCATTCTGTCGGGCGCCCGGCGTTGGGTACGATTCTTGCCTCGCGTGCGATTCTCCACCCAATCGGCTTTCGCGATACCGGCATCGTTGGATGGATAATCCCGGCCTGTATGTTTTCAAGAGGTAGTTAGCCACAGTTTTTGGGGCTGAAGGGGTCAGAGGATATGGTGGAGGCGGGAGGGGGGGGGGAACAGGAACAGGTGAATGATTTGGATGATCAACCATGATGATAACCATTCACCTGAGGAAGGAGCAGTGCTCCGAAAGCTAGTGATTTGAAACAAACCTGTTGGACTTTAACCTGGTGTTGTAAGAACTTCTTACTGTGCTCACCCCAGTCCAACGCCGGCATCTCCACATGATGATGATGATGAATGGTGGAGCAGGCTCCAAGGGCCGAATGGCCTGTTCCTGTTTCCAATGTTCCTTTAAGCGGGTATAGGCTATCTTTAAGATGTGCCAGCAAGCTGGGAGATGGATTTGCTGGAGTGTCTCCTATTCAGATTGCATTCGGCTGTAAGCTGTGTACACTGAAACTGTTGGAACAGAGACAGAGGTTTCCCTGCCGTGTTCCCAGGCCGGACTGGGCCCATGCATCACAAGCAGCACGGTAGCATGGTGGTTAGCATAAATGCTTCACAGCTCCAGGGTCCCAGGTTCGATTCCCGGCTGGGTCACTGTTTGTGCGGAGTCTGCACGTCCTCCCCGTGTGTGCGTGGGTTTCCTCCGGGTGCTCCGGTTTCCTCCCACAGTCCAAAGATGTGCAGGTTAGGTGGATTGGCCGTGATAAATTGCCCGTAGTGTCCTAAAAGTAAGGTTAAGGGGGGGGGGGGGTTGTTGGGTTACGGGTATAGGTTGATACGTGCGTTTGAGTAGGGTGATCATTGCTCGGCACAACATCGAGGGCCGAAGGGCCTGTTCTGTGCTGTACTGTTCTATGTTCTAACCCCTGCAGCAGAAGAGAATCCGATTCTTCCCTGATGGATTTTTTTCATGTTGCGCTGAGTCAGTGTATATATTTGTGGTTTAAAAACTGTCAGCTGGAACGCACAGCACTCCATTGTGCAAGTACATTTTAATGCATTATTTAAATCTAATTGATTTGATTGAGCGCAGGGAGCTTTGTTTGAAGGGGAAAGTCATTAAGCACCAATTAATCTCTCAGGGTGGCAGTGATTGGACTTTGCGGCCAAGATAGGAGAAGCTGGGTTCATGGCCAAGTGTGACAGCGTGGGGTAATGTCCCATTCGTTCGAAACCAGCACTTCATCCGTTAGCAATGACAAAACAAGTATGGGGACTATTTTCTTGACAACATTCACTTCTGGCACAATCAGTGCCTAATGAGTGGTGAATGCTTCGCTGAGGGATGCTGGGAGAACATTGTCACACCCGCGAC